>NC_054372.1:101049190-101349190 GCF_017654675.1 Xenopus laevis
AGTGTCATGACTACATTTCACAAGACTGACATTGTAGTCAAAGCATGTGTTGGGTTCAGTTGAGGTAAAGCACATACAATTATTTTAAAACATATATAAAATAAAAATCTAACGAAATGAGAATGAATATGCGATATCCTGATGCCTACTCCAGAGTAGGGGTCAAGGACTTATTATATATATCTTCACAGTTTTCTCTAAATTCCCCACATCAATTCATTTGAATCCCCAGAGACCTTCCACTGTTTTACAGCTCATTTAATTTGAACTCCACGGGTGCAGAAAGCATGAAGCTTTACAATCTGCTTCATACATCTCTGAGAGCAAAACTGAATAAGACAGATTTGCTTAAACCACAGGGTGTTACAGCGTGGAACAGCTGGTGGGCCACTAGTGTGATATTCTTGCCATAACCCTATATACAATTAAAAAAGCAACACATTTGGATGGCATAGAAAACAAAAACAAGGTTTGGTATGCCAAGCCCTGTATCCTTCACATTTGTAATGATTGCTACATGTTAGAGATCTCCAGGCCTAAGGTCTTCAAACATTTTGGGGTTACTACTCCACCCTGTTTGAGATCCAACATTTGTTCTGTTTGCTCGACTCACTGAAATATGAAACATAGTTTGTAAGCATTCTCTCGAGATGGAGTGCTCCGTTCACTACTTTGGGAACCACTGCTTTAGGATACTATTACATCAGACTAAATTGACACATTTAATTTAAACAAATACTGCAACAATAGCAGGCATGTAAACAAATGAATGCTCCAATATTCTCTTTAACAGTCTCCATGCCCTGCAGAGAGATGATATTGTGGCTTGTGCTGCTCTTTTTACAAGAAAAATGTCAAATACCTTCTTGGAGACCGGGCACAAGTTTATAGACGATATCTTGCATTGTTCGGTCATGACTGCAAAGATATAGAGATAAAAAGATAAGAATGACAAGCTTTTGTTGAACAGACGAAGAAAATAGCCTAATAGTAGGTCATACTACCATCTACTGGACATTACAAGCATAAAAAAGAAAATCAACGTAAAACACAGGCTGAGAACAGTGCCCACTTGAAAAATCATTACAATTAATTTATAAAGCCGTGGTGTTCATGTAAATAAAATGCTGTCACTACAGTGACCAGATGCCAAAATGACAGCCTCCTGAAGCACAACATAATAAGCAGATGCTGTCAATGATCATCTACCTTCCAACATCCTTGTTATGGCACAGATGGTAGATGTGTATATAATGTATGTAACAGCAGATCCCAGATTCCTATTTCCAGGCAATTAGAATAAGAAACAAAAACATGGTACTGCAATTTCTAATAAACAATCTCTGGTAAGCTTGGTACAAAAGTAAGAGTAGTAAAACAGACCTAGACATCACAGATTCAGTAACG
The DNA here is from genome assembly GCF_017654675.1 of Xenopus laevis. Classification (NCBI taxonomy): domain Eukaryota; kingdom Metazoa; phylum Chordata; class Amphibia; order Anura; family Pipidae; genus Xenopus; species Xenopus laevis. The sequence goes on from NC_054372.1 coordinate 101,050,598, forward strand.
TGGCACAGAATATGTTTCTGTAAAGTGGTCCATCTTTCACAATTACAACTGCCATAGGCAGTGTCATACCCCTACTATATCATTATAGGAAGTTGTGAAAGATAGATAGTACAGTCAAAGCATATGTTAAAAATCACTTTGTTCCTCATCTCACTGAGCAACAGACCATGTTGGTCTCCCTAATTCTGGTACTTTTTCTTGGAAACGTGGACTCCTGATGACTGTCATATAGATGTTTAGAGCTGCATGGTTCATAGGAGGTTCTGTGTTCTCCACTCTCTCCTAATGCAACGATGCAGGTCAGCCTCTGTGAAGCAAATTATGGTGCAAAGCCTCCTAGTACGAACATAGGAAGGAGATGTGCCCCTTTCCACTTCTGCAGTAGATACAACACTAGCTATGGATTTACAAGTGGGTAGATAATGCAGGGTTTCTCATGGTATCCATGACTCCAGCTGCCTATTTAGCTTGCTGGTAACACCCCAGAGTTGAACCGACTTGCCAGAATACCAGGGAATCTCAGGGAATCTCCCAGTGGGCCCACCCTCCATTGGACGCCAGTCTGGGGTAATTCTCTTCAGCCCTTTGTTTTTCCACCATAAGCATATATAACTTGTAGACCTTTTGATGCTGTCTCCATCTAAGCGTTGTAAACATGGGCCTGGATGTCAGGTTCTCTGTTGGAACCTATGAGGCCCAGTCTGCCACTGTACAAAACCAGTACAGAAGGCGGATTTCTTATTTTATATTGCACTGAACTCAATTATTAGTAATTTCAAAAATCCCCTGGTGCAGTGTGAATGCAGAAGAAGCAACTTGGTCTACCAGGTACAGTAATTATGAATTTATAATTATTGTAAATCGTACTTATGTGCCATCACTCAAGAGTGTTTCCATGCTTTCCATGTACAGCAAGCCACTTACATTGATTTCATTTGTCCATTCAGTAGCTTGGTTTTTTTAAGTTGTTCATATAGTCTTTGAGTGGAAGCCTTTCTGTACATATATTGGGGTAAATTTATCAAAGAGTGAAGTTCCGCCACTAGAGTGAAATTCCGCAGCTCTCAATTCATCTCTATGGGATTTTGAAAGGCGTATTTATCAATGGGTGAAAGTCAAAGTTCACCCTTTGATAAATACGCCTATAAAAATCCCATAGAAATGAATGGAGAGTGGCGGAATTTCACTCTAGTGGTGGGACTTCACTATTAGCTTCACTCTTTGATAAATATACCCCATTGTCTTAAAGGGGAACTAAAGTCTAAAATAAAATAATGCTAGAAATGCTGTATTTTGTATACTTAACATAAACATGTATTTACTGCATCAGAAGCCTAATAAAACAAATGATTTATGCTTGCAAAGCTGGGCACAGGGGGTCACCATGCTGTCACTTTGTTAAACATCTTTGCAAGACCATGCACATGCTCAGTGTGGTCTGGGCTGCTGTTGAGAGCCTAAGCTTAGGGATCGTCATAAATTATCAAAACATCAAATGTCAAATATCATCTGTCATAGAAGCCGACACAGCAAGACTGATTAATAAACAGAATATGCAGACTGCACTGGGTCCTGTGTTGTCATGTAATTTAACGTGGTTTTTATAGTTTTTCTCCAACTCTGCAGATCCAGTGGCTGCAGCAAAATAGTCCTTCAATGGCTCCATGATCTTTGTCCCTGCCACTGGAGTTGGAAACATTAAAGGGGATGTAAAGGCAAAAATAAAATCCAATACAAATCTCTACACAGTTGCCGACTCCTCTACAGGGAAACAAATTTACCCCCTGCTGTTCGTAAGTATAATCAGTTCCCCCTGAGCAGTTAGGGACCTTCTGAAGTTTCGTATCCACAGCAGTCAGAGCAAGTAAAACGAAGAGGGAATTTCACTGTACACAGTCAGGTTTCTTATAAAAACAGTACATATTTTTAATTGAAGTATATTGGAGATAGGTTTCTTTGTCATTAAATAAAGTAAAAATGGGATTTTATTTTTTTGCCTTTACATTCCCTTTAACATCTAAGCAAAAGATCCACAATAACATGTACCCATTCACAGACTTATTGCTTGCTTCTACAGGTATGGGATTCGTTATCTGGAAAACCATTATCCAGAAAGTTCCAAATTACGGAAAAGCCTTCTCCCATAGACTCAATTTTATCCAAATAATACTTTTTCTCTGTAATAATAAAGCAGTGAATCATACTTGAGTTCAATTAAGATATAATTAATACTTCTTGAAAGCAGAACCAGCCTATTGAGTTTAATATTTACATGATTTTCTAGTAGATTTTAGGTACGAAGATCCAAATTACAGAAAAATCTGAGCCTTCTGGATAATAGGTCCCATACCTGTACTTGCAAATAAAACCCAAAATACAAATGCTGGCCACTGTACTTACCCTATATACTGTAGTGGATGGCTCTGATGAATGACAATTCTACATGTGGGGCAGGTGTTATTTTCTTCCAGATATTTCACCAAACAACTTCTGCAAACTGAGAAAAAAAAAACAAGCACATTTAGACATTTTAACAAACATGCTTAATTAGATTTTTTTTTAATAAAAGAAAATGCCAGTGCTGCTGCAAAGCATAGATATTATTAAAACCAATCCCAGTGTAAGGTCTTCATTTTCCTTTACTAACATTTAAAACTAAAACGCTTAAGAAATTTGTTCTAATTAAAATGTAGGTTTTCTTGGCCACCATCTATGTATTTTTGATGTACAATTCTGGGCCTCCTGTTGTGCATTTAAAGGAATAGTTCAGTGTAAAAATAAAAACTGGGTAAATAGATAGGCTGTGCAAAATAAAAAATGTTAGTCAACCAAAGTTGTAATTTATAAAGGCTGGAGTGAATGGATGTCAAACATAACAGAACAGAATACAACTTCCTGTTTTTCAGCTCTCTAACTCTGAGTTAGTCACCGACTTTAAGGGGGGCCACAAGCACAGCCGGGCCAGACGTCCTAGGCAACCTGGTCGGTCGCAAAATCGGATGGGGTGTGCATCCACTCTTGCGCGCATACGCGAGCTTCCGCTCTTGCGTGCATGCCAGAACTTCTGCTCATGTGCCTGCGCGAATCTCCGCTCTTGTGTGCAAATTTGCAGAATGCAAAAATACACAGGCAAATAGAAGAGACACGCGGAGAGAGGGGACCAGACATGGGGTAGACGACAGAGAAGGTACATGCCTGGCACCCCCCAGCTTTTGTGCCCTAGGCACGTGCCTACTCTGCCTACCCCTAGTTCCGAACCTGGCCACAAGGGACATAGCTGTTCAATGAGTTTGCTTTTTAATCTGAGATGCATGCTAAGAATCAATTACAAACAGTTATGTGGTCCTCCTCAAGTCACTGATTGGTTACTGCTTGGTAACCAATCAGTGGAAACCAAGAGAGTTGCAAAGCAGGAAGTAGTGTTCTGGCTATTATGTTAAGACATCCAGTCACTCCAGCCTTTATACATTACATTTTTGCCTAACTAGCTATATTAGAAACCTGTTTTGTTTTATTTTGCACAGACTATCTATTTACCCAGTTTTTATTTTTACACTGAACAATTCCTTTAAGACCATTTGCAGTCAGACACTGCCATCTATCAGTCAGTTTGGTGGTATTGTAACAAAGCATTTGCTGTAAATACAGGAAAGAAGAGAACAGGGTTACAATCACAGACTTCTAAATTAAGCAAGGCCTCTACTAAATTTAAATTCAGAAAAATCTTATGAAACTCAACCTCTTCTTCAGGCTTGATGGCACAAATGTTTATGAACAATTTATTGTGCCCCAAATAAGACCCGAATGGCCTTTAAGTAACTATGTTCTGCCTCAAAAACCTTGTCCATTAAAAAAAAAAAATTATCTTTTAAAGAAGAACTAAAGCAGAACTATAGAAGTAGCTAGAAATGTTGTGCATTATGTTTTGGGCTTCTGTACCAACCCAAGGCAACCACAGCAGTGAAGATCTGTGTCTCAAAATAAGCCCCAGTAGCTCCCCATCTTCTTTTCTGCTGATTCACTGCACATGCTCTGTGCTGCTGTCACTTACTGAGCTTAGGGACCCACTCACAATATACAGTACACATAGAATAGAAATGTCACAGTATAAAGCCGATTATTAATTACTACAGATAATCACTACATGGCAGCAGTGCAACGAGCATCAGAATTTAATAATAAGATCTGTAGCATCAGCTTATATTGCAGGACAACCTAATTTTCTGCTTGTTAATTTGCGACGACCCCTAAACTTAGCTTCTCATCAACTGCCCAGAGCCCACTGAGCATGTGAGTCACAGACACTTTCCAAGATGGTGACCCCCTGTGACAGATTTGAAGTCCTGGATCATTGCTGCTATTAACAAGCTGAAGTTTTAGACTGGTGCAATAAATTCAGTATATAAAATATGGCTTTTTTAACCATATTCATTTTTAGGGTTTAGTTCTCCTTTGAGAGTGCTGAAAAACCGGATATCCAAAAAATCTTGAAATTAAACAAAGGACATCTCACAACACATCTCTGCAATAATGAAATAGTACCATGTACTTGACTAAACTTAACTAAGCTGCATGAATCCACATTGGTCAAAAAACAACCCTATTGTGATTATTTAACATTTAAATGTTTTTTTGTAGATATGTGGTGATACACATTATGCGAAAAAAACCTTATTGCAAGGATAAGTTCTGTATGAAACATCATTTTTTCCCCAATAAATCCTTCTAGGCTACAGTAAAAACCTAGCCAAGGTTTAATTTTGTTTTTTTTGGGAAGTGTTCAAACATCAACCCATGGCTAGCTGCTATACATCGCACCCCTGTACATAGTTTCATAGTTAAATCGGGTTGAAAAAAGACCAAAGTTCATCAAGTTCAACCCCTCCAAATGAAAACCCAGCATCCATACACACACCCCTTCCTACTTTCACACAAATTATATATACCCATACCTATACTAACTATAGAGCTTAGTATCACAATAGCCTTTGATATTATGTCTGTCCAAAAAATCATCCAAGCCATTCTTAAAGGCATTAACTGAATCAGCCATCACAACATCACCCGGCAGTGCATTCCACAACCTCACTGTCCTGACTATGAAGAACCCCCTACGTTGCTTTAAATGAAAGTTCTTTTCTTCTAGTCTGAAGGGTTGGCCTCTGGTACGGTGATCCACTTTATGGGTAAAAAGGTCCCCTGCTATTTGTCTATAATGTCCTCTAATGTACTTGTGCAAGTTGTGCAATCATGTCCCCTCACAAGCGCCTTTTCTCCAGAGAATATAACCCCAACCTTGACAGTCTAATCTTCTAATTGAAGTCTTCCATCCCTCTAACCAGTTTAGTTACACGTCTCTGCACTCACTCCAGCTCATTTATATCCCTCTTAAGGACTGGAGTCCAAAACTGCACTGCATACTCAAGGTGAGACCTTACCAGGGACCTATAAAGTGGCAAACTTATGTTTTCATCACTTGAGTTTATGCCTTTTTTTATGTAAGACCACACTTTTATTTGCTTTAGTGGCCACAGAATGAAATTCTCCTCAGGAGTCACTACGCAATTCTTTTGAAAAGCAGCTTTTATATTGGCTCAATAAGTGATAACAGATACAAATAGTTTGTACCACTTACCCACTGCCTGTTATCATTTATTGAGCCGAAATATAAGCCTTTTCTTTTCAAAAGAATCGTGTAGCGACTCCTGAGGGGTGATTGAGCCAGCGCTGATCGGTGATACACGGAGACTGTTTGCAGATTCCGGCTTGGAGTTGCCGGACTATCGCGGGAGATGCGGCCGACACGCTACACTACAGCAAGGGTGAGCTCTGCTAATTTCACATTACCCGTTTCTTCACTGTGGGATCCACAGTATGAAATTGCCTGGAATTAGACAACTTGTTATCTACAAAAACCCCTAGATCCTTCTCCGTTAAGGAAACTCCCGACACACAGATAGCAGATTTATCAAGGGTCATTTTAGAGTTCATGGGAGTTATTTTAAACTCACATGAACTTGAAATTCGACCAACTGCAATTTATACCACTGTTAGTAGGTAAATTTGTGGCAGATGTTACAGCATGCTTTGCAGCAGTTGTTCTGCAGCCTTCTTGACAGTTTTTTTCGGGAGGAAAAACTTGAATCGATTAACAATTTCCTTGACAATTTTAACAGTTTTGGCCATAAAATATGGTTAAAATATTCCTTAACCAGTAACCTGCTGTCTGGCACTGTATGAAATGCTTTAGCAAAGTTAAATAGATCCCATCCATAGCCATCCCAGAATCGAGGTCCCTACTTACCTTCTCATAAAAGGAAATGAAATTAGTCTGGCAAGATCTTACGCATAAAACCATGCTGGCACAAACTCATATTATGATTTGCAATGAAGTCAAGTGTGTTATCCCTTAATACCCCTTTCAAAAAGCTTTCCTACCAATGATGTCAGATTAACTGGCCTATAGTTTTAAGGCTGAGATCCCTTTTTGAATACAGATTACAGCTTGGCTCAATACTTGGTTAGATAAATCTGGCAAAGATCCACTTTATTGTGGCCTGGCCAAATAAACAGATCTTTATGTGAATGACCTTACAGTGGTTTTATTAATGCATAATTTAGAATATGTATAAACAATGTTGCTGTAACAAGCTCTACAAATCTACTCTAGGGTACAGATTCCTAAGACTGGGAAGAACAGGGATGTGCTGGAAGGTTTATATTAATAACATTATGGTATATACTGTAATACTATAATCTGGCATAGAAATAACAGCAGCAGAAGCTTCCACTGTTGGTAGGTAAATTTGTGGCAGATGTTACAGCATGCTTAGTTTCTCAGCAATTACCTAAGACAGTAGGTAATTGTGTTAGAAGCTAAGATGGGCCCTGGCTAAATTCTGACAAACAAAAAAAGAAATCCAAAAACCACTGGTGTAAGCAGAACATTGTTCGCATAACAAATTAACATGTGCTTCAAGCTGGCTGTACATTTAAAGAGCCACTTGTTTGGCAAGGTCGCTGTTAGGCTGATCCAATCGTTTGGCCTGAGAATCCAATGATGCCAATGCAGGCCGTCAGGGCAAGGATGGAATCAAAATGCTGATGCAGTCCTCACCTCAGCAGAATTTTTAAAACTGTCTGATTTTCTCAATTTTCTGCCAGATATTGGTCAGAGAGGCCTGTAGAAGAGTGGGCCAATAAGGTTTGCCAGCTTGTGTATGGCCACCTTAAAGTAACAGTTCAGTGTGAAAATAAAAACTGTGTAAATAGATTGGCTGTGCAAAATAAAAAAATTTCTAATATAGCTAGTTAGCCAAAAATGTAATGTATAAAGGCTGGAGTGACTGGATGTCTAACATAATAGCCAGAACACTACTTCCTGCTTTTCAGCTCTCTTGGTTTACCTTGATTGGTTACCAGGCAGTAACCATTCAGTGACTCGAGGAGGGGGGCACATGGGTCATAGCTGTTTGCCTTTGAATATGAGCTGCATGCCAAGGATCAATTGCAAACTCACTGAACAGTTATGTCCTATGTGCCCCCCTTAAAGTCACCGACTAACAAAGAGTTAAAAAGTTGTGTTCTGTTCTTAGACATCCGGTCACTCCAGCTTTTATAGATTAACTTTTTGGCTAACTACAGTTGTGTTCACACCATAAATTTTCTATTGGATTGAGGTCCGGGGATTGAGCTGACAACTCCATAACGTCAATCTTGTTGCTCTTGAACCAAGATGTTGCTCATTTACAGGTGTGTTTGGGGCCCTTGCCTTGTTGAAACACGTATTTCAAGGGCATTTCCTCTTCAGCATAAGGCAACATGACCTTTTCAAGTATTTTGATGTATTGAAACTGATCCATAATCTCAGGTATGTGATAAATAGGCATACCTCACAACATTTTGGAAACAAAAAGAGGGACAAGCAAATTTGCAGAGATTTTTTTAACCATGCCCATTTTGTGGCCACACCCCCTAATTACCATGTTCATTTTACAAAATGTGGCAGGCTATTAAGGTTTGAACATATTTCTGTTTTTTTTTCAGTTAATACAGTTTTGCTAATGAAGATGAATTGCCCTTTAAGCTGCGAGTCTAACTTTCCCAAAGGGACCTCCTTATCTAAATTGTTACAATTACTTATTTGCTCATCTCAAAATTGTTACAAAGTATCTTAGTTGCACATGGTGGCTGTTCTGGGCTCTCTGCCAAAAGCCAATTAAGTTACAAACTTTGTTTATTTTTCTGGCTGTTCAGTGCAGAGAAAGTCTGGACTTTTCAGTACAAATGCAGGACTGCGGGTTGAGCTGTCAAAAGTGGGACTGTCCTGTTGAAAATGGGACAGTTGGGAGGTATAAATAGGCCCAACACCATAATATGAAAACATCCCCCATATCATGATGCTTTTGCCACCATGCTTCACTGTGGCTTGAATTCAGTGTTTTTGGGGTCATCTGACAAACTGTCTGCGGCCCCTAGACCCAAAAAGAACAATCTCGTTTTCATCAGTCCACAAAATGTTGCACCATTTCCTTTTAGGCCAATCAATGTCTTCTTTGGCAATTTTTTTTCAACAATGGGACTTTGCGGAGGCTTGTTGCCGATAGCTTGGCTTCACATAGGAGTCTTCTAATTGTAACAATCCTCACAGGTAACTTTAGACGTTCTTTGATCTTCCTGGAGCTGATCATTGGCTGAGTCTTGCCATTTTGGCTATTCTTCTATCCATTCAAATGGTAGTTTTCAGTTCTCTTCCACGTAATTGACACCTATTTTTTTCACAGAATGAATGACTGATTGAACTCTACACTACTATTATTTTGAACACTGCTATTATTTGGAACAAGCCTCAATTAATGATTAATTTACACAGAATCAACAGCATGCATGTCATGACTATTGTATCTGTTGTTTTTCTATTACTGTACTTCACCTACTAGTAAATTATTTGTCATGTAGAAATAGAATGTCTACCAAAAACAGTGATTTTGGACTGCTATTATTCTGAACACAACTGTATATTATAAACATTTATTTATGTTGCACAGTCTATTTAGCCAGTTTTTATTTTTACACTGAACTGGTCCTTTAAGTCCCTAGGTCGGTTTTAGGTTTTATTTGTTTGTAATTGTTTAATTGTAATTGCATTCTGCATTATTCTGGATTATTTCTTGTAGTTTGTATACATTTTTAATTTTCAATATTGTCTTTTTGGGTCTCTATACGCCAACGTTTTGTAATGATGTATATACACTAGGCATTAAACTGTTAAGAAAAGATGCTAGCTTTGAAGGCATCTGTAAAAATTTCTTTAAAAACATTTAAATTTTGCATATGTTTTGTAGATTAAAAAAGTGACATATTTACCTAATTTGTGATTGTCAAAATGTGTATTTTCCAAAAATATAAGGTTTTTGGAGTCAGTGTATGGCATTGCAATTGAAAGAATGTTTTTCCTTTGTGTAATGCTTTGAAAATATCTTAGTGTATTGCCGTGGGTTATTGAGCTATGTAAGATAGGAATCTCCATAAAACTATACTTTGGTATTGGCAAGTACAGGGGCACACAACTTCCAAATCTGTAGTATCTTTGTAATAAAATATGTTTTTCTATATTACAGGTACTGGATCCGGTATCCGGAAACCGTTATCCAGAATGCTCCGAATTACGGAATGCCAGTCTCCCATAGACTCCATTTTATCCAAATAATCCAAATCTTTAAAAAAAAATGTCCTATTTCTCTGTAATATTAAAACAGTACTTTGTACTTGATCCAAACTAAAATATTATTAATCCTTATTGGAAGCAAAACCAGCCCATTGGGATTATTAAATGTTTACATGATTTTCTAGTAAACTTAAGGTAGGAAGATCCAAATTATGGAAAGAACCGTTATCCGGAAAACCCCTGGTCCCGAGCATTCTGGATAACAGGTCCTATACCTGTATAAATAATGTGATTTTACATTTTTTAAATAGAGTCATATCATGTTCCAGGGAAAATTCAGGTAGATCTATAAAGCTAAGGTTATTCTGAAACAAACTATATATTTTTCTATGTACAATGAGCTCTTCTAGGAAATGCCCCCTAAAGTCAGTAAAGCAACAGTAAAGTATAACAATAGGCCTTTATGAGAAAAAAACAACCACCCACCTGGGTGTAACATGTGACATGCAAGTGCTATTGTATTTGCCATGCTCCTGTATGTCAGTTATCTCTATTGTCTTTTAAGTACCTTTTTGCATGGTCTGACCACTGCATCCATGAGTATAGGATGAATCCCTGAAGTTGAGAGAGTTTTATTTTCAAGGAAGGACTACTGCTACACTGGTATGGACCCTGTCTTAATGTTGGCATGGCAAACCCCAAATGTCTGTTGTACTGTTCTCTGAAAAGTATTTGATTTCTGAGTACATAAATTACATGGCATTTTATGAATTCATAGCAGGGCTTCTCAAATTTTGTATTGCATGTAGATACAGATTACAGAATTTTCTTTACATTTTACACACACATTTGTATATAAAAGTCAACCCCTTACAGTCATGGTTACTTTAGGACAAAGAAATGTACATTGTAAAATAATACAATTTCTAGAGAACCCACTTACAGGTATGTAAGCACTCCGTTACAGTAGTAGCATCGACAAGGTATCCATTGCACAAGCGACATGTTATATGGGCGTTGATATCCCAGAGTTTTATCTTTCGGGCCAGCATCTTTGGTGTCTGCAAAAGAAAGATATCTTGATGAGAAAAGAAATCTATTAAGGAGCAAAAGTGATCTAATAATCATACAGAAAAGGCTTATTAAATACCAATAACCCCTTACTTTGATCCAAGAACCTGTTTGTAAATAGAAATACTTCAAGTAAAATAATGTTCTTGTTTTTGTAGAGGGATACTGGCATAACTATATTTTTATACTTGAATAAAGTACTGTCAGGTTTTCTTTAACAAAAAGAGACTGAACACTGAGCCAAAAATCTGTTTGTTTTTGGTTTTTTATTCAGACCCTTGGCCGCCCTGAATTTTTCTTCTCTATTACATTTTTATTTCAAAGCACCAAACCATAACAGATGAAAAACATATCCATGTGTAATAAGCATATAGAACAATTGCAACATTACTCTAAGGGGCCGATTCATCAAGGGTCGAATATCGAGGGTTAATTAACCCTCGATATTCGACTAGGAATTGAAATCCTTCGACTTCGAATATCGAAGTCGAAGGATTTAGCGCAAATTCTGCGATCGTACGATCGAAGGATTATTCCTTCGATCGAACGATTAAATCCTTCGAATCGAACGATTCGAAGGATTTAAATCCAACGATCGAAGGAATATCCTTCGATCAAAAAAACTTAGGAAAGCCTATGGGGACCTTCCCCATAGGCTAACATTGACTTCGGTAGCTTTTAGCTGCCGAACTAGGGGGTCGAATTTTTTTTTAAAGAGACAGTACTTCGACTATCGAATGGTCGAATAGTCGAACGATTTTTACTTCGAATCCTTCGTAGTCGAAGGTCGAAGTAGCCCATTCGATGGTCGAAGTAGCCCAAAAAAACTTCGAAATTCGAAGCTTTTTACCTTCGAATCCTTCACTCGAAGTTAATGAATCGGCCCCTAAATATCTATAAATCAAGGATAATATTACAGACAACATTCATGAAGTAATTTTAGTACCTTATAAAAAAAAATTTCTATTATGCTCACATGGTGGCAGCATTGGTAAAGCTATCTTACTGCTACAGTATACATCACTCTTATGCATGGTTTAACAGAGCATTTGGATGTAGAATGCGGAATATGCAATATCATAGTGATCAGACTGTACTTGATCAGAAGAGTATTCATTAGCTTTATCATAACAGATGTCTGTCTGACCAATTAGCCAGTGGAAGCAATTATAATATTTATATTTAAAAAAAAAAAAAAAATGCTAAAGGATGTGACCCTACTCCATTTCTGTTACTTACAGGGCTGTTATCGTAAACTGACAAATTAGCTCCTTTGTCATTTAAAAGCTCTTTAGAATATAGTGGTGTTCTACAGAGCTTATCTATCATTCACTACTTATACCATGACATTTAGCCCTTTTCAATTGCAGTGTGTTTAAAAAAGCGAATAAAGCTCAAAATCCCTATTATAGCTTTTATTTCCATACATGCAAATGCATTGGGAACTCTGCACATTATATTCCAAATCAAAACATGAGGAAAAATATATCAAATTTGTGTTATTCCTATACAGAAAGTGAAAAAAATAAAATATTAGGCTGTTCAAAAAAATAGCAGTGTCTGCATTCTTCTTTATAAACATTCACTGTATAAACTGAAAAATGTTTCAAGATTTTGCTTTCCTTTGAATCACTGAACTAATATTTAGTTGTATAACCAGTGTTTCTGAGAAGTGCTAAACATCTGTGTTGCATGGAGTCCACCAACTTCTGTCACCTGTTACATTCCACAATTCTTCTGCATTTCTTGGTTTTGCCTTAGAAACAGTATTTTTTATGTCACCCCACAAGTTTTCTATTGGATTAAGATCCGGGGATTGGGCTGGCCACTCCATAACATCAATCTTGTTGGCCTGGAACACAGATCTAGCTTGATTACTGGCGTGTTTGGAGTCGTAGACTTGTTGAAACGCCCATTTCAAGGGTATTTCCTCTTTTGGCATAAGGTAACATGACCTCTTCAAGTATTTTGATGTATTGAAACTGATCCATGATCCCTGTTATATGATAAATAGGTCCAACACCATAGTATGAGAAACATCCCCATATCATGATTTAGCCCGTTTCAACAATGGCCATTGTTACACAGCAGTTTGGTTTACCAGTGCAGGGCTGCACTACATTTTATTTTAAATTAATTTAAAACAATTTGATTTTCTGTGTTACTGTACCTTTAAGTAGAGACACACAATGCTACTTTTTGTAGCTGTTAAGAGTATGCACCAGTATTTCCTTAGCCAAATAAAACTGGCAGCTACACTCTATTTAAAACACAAGAAAAATAAGAAATAATAGGAAAATAAAGTATAAGAAAAAAAAGTTTGAGGTGGTTTTGGGAACTCATATTATTAAGATACTTTACTATATAGCAGTAGCTGCCACATTTTTTTCAATTCACGTCTCACTATCTGCCACCACCCCAAGGTGCAAGGACTCACAGTTTAGGAACCACTGATATACAGTATGTAGGATTTGTCTCTGTATTCCTTCTCGGAGACAACTAAAGCAGATATTAAATGAAAAGTGAAGGTGAAATCAAAAGTTACACACCCCTCAGTGATTATATTCACTTTCCATATAACATGGGCTGATGCTCCTGACCACTGACCAGGGAAACTTCTAAGGAAGCATCGCAGAATGACCTGCTTTTCTGCTTTTTCGTTCTTCAATGGCCCTGGCCAATAGTGATGTGCGGGTCAGGTTTTTCCCGCACCCACCCACCACCGGCCCTCCCTCCACCCGTGCCGCCCCGCAGATGATGTCACAAAAGGGGCGTGGCGAGCAGGTGCGCTTCTATAAAAGTTGAACCCGAAAGTCAGAAGCCGGCATTTGTACAGAAAGGGGGGTGCGGATTTGGCCCCAACCTGAGGGTCCTGCGGGTATCGGGTTGGCCCGCACATCACTACTGGCCAATGTATGCAGTAGAGTGGAAGACACTTCTTGCTTAAAGTCTGGCTTTTTACTCTACTGCGCATGTGCACCTGGTACAAGTTCACTCCATGGTGCTCGTCTCCAGCCAGTGCAGTTTTCTGCTTACAGAAGCACTGGCCTGGGGATTATAATCAATGGGGGGTGCCTAACATTTGGCAGCCCTCAGTGATTTCACCTTTCCTCATCCTTTAGGGCAGAGACACACGCAGCTATTTCAGGAGATAAGTCGCTCAGCAACAAATCGTTTCGTCTTCGGGCAACTAATCTCCCCAAACTGCCTTCCCACTGGCTAGAATGTAAATCGCTGGCGGGATGGCACACGGAATGATTCGGCTTTCCAAAGTGGCCCGAAGTTTCCTCGTGAGGCAACTTTGGGTGACTTCAGAAAAACTAAGCATCCCGCCGGCGATTTACATTGTCCACATTACCCTAGCAACCATGCATTCATTTGAATGAGTCTGGTATACAAATTAGGAGAGGGCCTGAATAGAAAGATGAGTAATACAAATGGCAGTAACGATACATTTGTAGCCTTACAGAACATTTATTTTTTTATATGGAGTCAGTGAAACCCATTTAAAAGATGGAAACAAGAAGGCGAATAATTGAAAAACATCAACAATGAGGAGCAATTAGAATTCTATAATATACTAAAAGTTAACTTAGGTGGTGAACTACCCCTTTAAAACAAGTTCAATGTATAGTCTGCTTCTTACAAAGGATGAGCTTCTATAGAGCCCCTTGTGTGTGGAAGTCTGTGCATATGTGGTTTAACACAAAATTTGGGCACAATTTATTCATCACAGAAGGGAGCAATGGACAAGTAAAACATTAGAATAAGGTATGAACTGAACATTTAAATTGGCTTTGGTTATAAGAATTTCAGAGTGTTTAGGAATTAAACCCCATAAAGAAATTCGAAGAAATGTATTTCGTAGGTAGATCAAGAACAGGAAGGAACTAATCTCCTTAGCCGTGTTGAAATAAAAATTAATTGAAGGCAGACTTAGAACTGTCAGATTACTTCTGAGTTGCCATCTTTTATAAAACCCTCATTAAGTTCTTATAAACATGATTATCAATGGAAAAACCAGCTATAATTACCCAGTGGATGGCTTTAGCATCATATTGACAGTAAAATATTTTGGACACCTGTGCACATGTACATTTCACTGAGCTTTGCATGGCTAATGTTATGGGGAGAATTAATTACTTGTTGTTTTTGTAGTACAGATACCTTTTTACTGGTATTATTTAAATGTACACTTTGTGTGCTATTCCATTTAGAGTGGCTGAGACTCAAAGAAAAAGGAAGAAAATAGTGGAACAAAGTCAAAGCTCTGACACTTCTAATCAGCTAATGGCAAGAGCTAGATAACACTAAGGGGCAAATTCAATAAAGGGCGAAGTGGCTGTCACTATCGAAAATTCTATATAAATCCCATCTGCAGGGACATCGCCAATTTACTAACAGGTGTAGAGGACAATTCGCTAGCGAAAGAGTTCATCGCTAACAAAGTTTTGAATTAAAAGAAGTAAATATTTATTTCCAACAAATTAAAAGCATCTGTTCCATGAGGTGTTTCGTATCCACCGATACGTAGTCATAGGTATAGTAGTACCTATGAATATGTATCGGTGGATATGAAACGCCTCAGGGAACAGATGCTTTTAATTTGTTGGAAATAAACATTTACTTCTTTTAATTCAATGGGTGAATGGAGTGCTCGTCAAATTGTTTCTACAAATTAACGTCTGACGAAGTGGCGTCGAAGTGTGGCAAAGCCTTCCCAGGTGCAAACTCGCCCTTTAATGTAAAAAAAATTCCAAATCCTATTTTATCACATTAATCAAGCAAAATAAACTTTGATTACATTGTATAAATTATTTTCCTTTGGTCTGGGAATTCATAATGATAGCATGCAGGCAGGAGCCATTTTGTGGACATTGTTATTAAAAGGATCCTGTCATTGGAAAACATGTTTTTTTCAAAACGCATCAGTTAATAGTGCTACTCCAGCAGACTTCTGCACTGAAATCCATTTCTCAAAAGAGCAAACAGATTTTTTTATATTCAATTTTGAAATCTGACATGGGGCTAGACATTTTGTCAATTTCCCAGCTGCCCCTGGTCATGTGCCTGCACTTTAGCAGAGAAATGCTTTCTGGCAGGCTGCTGTTTTTCCTTCTCAATGTAACTGAATGTGTCTCAGTGGGACATGGGTTTTTACTATTGAGTGTTGTTCTTAGGGCTGGGACACACTGGGCGATTTGGGGAGATTTAGTCGCCTGGCGACTAATCGCCGCGACTTTCCACGACCAATCTTCCCCGAATGCCTCCCCTCGCTCTGCGCCTGGCTAAAATGAAAAATCGCCTGCGCTAATCACACGCGGCGATTCGTTTTTCGAAGTCGCCCGAAGTTTCCTCGTGAGGCAACTTCGGGCGACTTCGGAAAACGAATCGCCGCGTGTGATTAGCACAGGCGATTTTTCATTTTAGCCAGGCGCAGAGCGAGGGGAGGCATTCGGGGAGAAAAGTCGCGGCGATTAGTCGCCAAGCGACTAAATCTCCCCAAATCCCAGCCCTTAGATCTACCAGGCAGCTGTTATCTTGTGTTAGGGAGCTGTTATCTGGTTACCTTCCCATTGTTCTTTTGTTTGGCTGCTGGGGGGGGGAGAAAGGGAGGGGGGTGATATCACTCCAACTTGCAGTACAGCAGTAAAGAGTGATTGAAGTTTATCAGAGCACAAGTCACATGACTTGTGGGAGCTGGGAAATTGACAATATGTCTAGCCCCATGTCAGATTTCAAAATTGAATATAAAAAAATCTGTTTGCTCTTTTGTGAAATGGATTTCAGCGCAAAATTCTGCTGGAGCAGCACTATTAACCTATTCATTTTGAAAAAAATGTTTTTTCCCATGACAGTATCCCTTTAAGGCAAGCCTTGCATCATCTCAGAATCTTGTTTGTGCACCAGAATTGGGGACCCCATGTCCATCCCCATGCACTGGCTACACAATTAAATGGCAAAGAGAGAGGGGGAATGTGTGGAGTGCAGTGATATCTAGTAAGTGGACAATGGAAAGTGAAAGTAATTGCCTGCCCCGCCTCTATGCCTAAGGCATAGCGAAGGAGCAGGCAATCTTTGATTGACAGCTGAGATTTTTAAATGAGTTTACAACAGCTATGAATGCTTTAATAAAAAAAGAATTTGGATTTCATGTTTCATTTGAAAAGGACTTTTATTATACAGCGTTTTATGTCTGGGTGACAGGTCCACTTTAAGGTGAGTGACTATGGAAGAAGATGCAGCCTTTTATTTGTTTCCTTGTTCTGTGACACACCAACCTCTAGATTTATTGGTAGACCTGTGGACCCTGCAGGTTTTAAGCCATTGATTTTCTAGTGAATAGAAGTGATCTGTAGTGGGTAGCAGGTGTTCTCTAAATAGCCATAAATGCTTACAATGTCCCCACAAAGCATTCTGTTAGCACTAAACGTTAAAAAATTGGGCTATGTTCTTACTAATGGATTTAGGGAAACCACAAAAAAAACTTTAACAGCAGTGCAATAACAAGGCAAAATTAAAGATTTATAATAATAAACAAACATCCAAACATTTCCAAACATCCCTGCAGACATGGATGTATGGATTCTCTCACTATGCTATAGTTAAATACAAATAACATGAAAAATGCAGAAATTTTAGAAAAATGAGAAACGCAGCAGTGGCATGCTACACAAGGTTCTTTTGGAAAGGACTTCAATATTCACATGGTGTAGTTGCTAAATTCAGATTCGCAATCACAAAAATTTACAATAAGCCATAATTAATGGGTAGGTGTTGGTTCACATGTCCAATTACATACTGGAGCCTGCAATTACTACTAGAAAGTCATACCTGGCACATGCAGATGAAAATATATGATTTGGTTGTTATAGGCATTTGGATAGAAAGTAGAAATAATGGCTTTAGCCTGGTTGGATAAAAATAAAAATCCATACTCATTTGCAGAAGCCATTAGTGGGTTCTATTACTTGATACCACCTTTTATAGCCTGTTTATAACATTTATGTTCTTAATAGTGCTCCTATCTTTCTAATCAGACTAATATAGAATATTTCTAGAAAAATGTTGTATTTTGTATACTGAACATAAACATTCTGAACTTACTGCGCCAGCCTAGAGGTTGCTTTCAATTAAGTTGACCACAGGGGGCCGCCATTTTGTAACTTTGTGAGACCGTTTTTGCAAGACCATGCACATGCTCAGTGTGCTCTGGCCTGTTCTTGGGAAACTAAGCTTAGGGGTAGTCATAAATTATCAAAACAGCAACATTTTTCATACAAGCTGATGCAGTAAGATTGATTAATAATCAGAATATGCAGACTGCACTGGTTGCTGTGTTCCTGGTCCATGTAAATTAATATGGATTTTTCTACATTAAACATATTGCTTCCCAACACTTTTATTAGCAAATATATTATACAGCCACTTCCATGTTATAAGTACATTTCGAATAAATAACATTACCATGTACTGATAGGGCTCAGGTTACAGCTTCTCTTGTGACATCCTTTCATCAGCTTCCCCCCTCCGTGTATGCAGTGCGCTCTGCTTACAACTGAATCCAGACACAGCAGGACATAAGAAAGCCTCCATTAACCACGCCTCTCCCTGACCTCGCACCAGAAACCCATTAATCACTAGGAAAGCAGCCTTCTTTACATCATACAGAATGCAGAAAACAGACTTCTGGTTTTAACCGGAAGTAAAACGGTCTCCACATCATTATATTGCCCTATACAGGTACCTGTTATACAGAATGCTCGGGACCTGGGGCTTTCTGGATAATGGATCTTTCCGTAATTTGGATCTTCATATCTAAAGTCTTCTAAAAAATTAAGTAAACATTAAATAAACCCAACAGGTTGGTTTTGCTTCCAATAAGGATTAATTATATCTTAGTTGGGATCAAGTACAATGTGCTGTTTTATCATTACAGAGAAAAAGGAAATCATTTTAAAAAAATCTGGATTATTTGGATAAAATGGAGTCTATGGGAGATGGGCAGCCCATAATTTGGAACTTTCTGGATAATGGATTTCCAGATAACGGATCCCATGCCTGTATTTTTAAGGTAATGCTATTTATTCAATAACTACCCATGGTACTGCAATTCCTGTATGACAGATATGTTAATAAACATGTTCAGATATATTTGTAATGTGAAACATTTGTGTTACTGTTCCTTTAATAAGACTTTTCCCCCAACTCTCCAGAGCTAGCAGTGATATTAATATGCAAAATAATGCTCCTGTGAGAATCTCAGCTGATCTGTATAAATCAGGTTCCTAATTTTGTTCCTGAAATTGGAGTTGGAAGCATTAAGCACAGTTTCCCAGCACTGAACATGTCTGTCCTTTATCCTCATGTCTGATTCCAGTTTCATATAATTAAGCCAAAAATGACATTATCACTTTATGTAAGATAATAGCAAGATGGCTGACTGGGGATCTAATCGGCATTCTTATTAGTTAATTCTCATGCATCTATAATAACGTTTTTCTTCAACGTCTACAGAGCACCAAGGGGATCAAGAAAATGTATCCTGGAGAGATTCCCTTAAATTATACTGACCAGATAAATCCTCAGGACATAGAGACACAGGTGTTTCATGGTTACAGGTACATATAAACCAGTGCTGCCCTGTTATATGCATCAATAACAACATGGGAAGGTCCCATAGGCTTTCCAAGTTTTTTCTGATCGAAGGATAATCCTTCGATCGATGGATTAAAATCCTTTGAATCATTCAATTCGATCGAACGATTATTCCTTTGATCGAACTGCGCAAAATCCTTCGACTTCGATATTCGAATATCGAGGGTTAATTAAGCCTCGATATTCGACCCTTAATACATCTGCCCCTATGTGAGGGAAAAAACACTAACACAGTTCAGGATTTGGGATCATTGCAAAGTGTAAAGTAAAGTCGCACAACTAGGGATGGACTGAATAAAGAATTCAACTAAAATCTAGCTCCAATCTGCTTTTTTTTAAGTGAGCAGGACTGTGATTAGTTGGCTTGTATGCATGTTTCATAGTGAATAGGCAGTGACTACAGCAAGCTGCCAGAGCTTTGGTGGCTTTGGGCTGGTACAAATACCCAAAAAGACATGGCCAAACTTTTCTAACCATATTCTTTTTTAGACTTTAGTTTCCCTTTTATGAAAATCAGATTATGTATCTTCAGAGCATAAATTATACCATTTGAAGTTGAATAAACTTCACATCCACAATCTCAGAAGCAAACAGAACCTTGGGGATATAAAGGGGACCCGTCACCCTAAGAAATAATTCTTAATTCTTTTCTATTATGTTTGTTGTGCAAAATTAAATTTACTTACACTATATTTATTATTTAAATGTTGTTTCCTTCAGTCTTGGAATCACACAATCAGAGCAAGTAGGCAGGAGCCATTTTGTGGACACTGTTATTAAGGCAAATTGTGTATCACCCCAAAATCTTGTGTATGCACCAGAATGGGGAGCCTAATGCCCATGCCCAGTGTCCCACACAATTATAGAGTGTCAGGAGGGAAGGGGGAATGTGTGGAGTGCAGTGACATCTAGGAATTTCTGAATAGAAGTTAAAGTAATTGACTGCCCCACCCTTATGCCTCGGGCATAGAGGTGGGGCAGGTAATATCTGATTGATAGCTGAGATAGTTAAACACCTTTATAACAGGTATGGATGTTGTGCTGAAGAAACTAATTTAGGTCCCATGTTTAATTTGCTATGGAATTTTATTATACAGCTTGCATACTGGCCTTGTAGGCTTGAACACCAAAATAAGTAGTAGACCTTGAACACCAAAATAAGTAGTAGACCAACTAACACTATACTCTACTTATCCATTAACAGGAAGATACTGGCTGTTGATTCCGCCTCTGATTAAACAGTTCACTTTCCCAATTTATATCTGTTTGAGGAATTTCAGATAGTGATTGAACTGTTTATGTGGCCTATTATCTACTGCACTGCACAATCCAGTCAAGATACATAATGACACTAATGTTGACCCTTTTATATAGTTTGCTGTTTAAATCAGAAGCTATACGGGCAGCAAGGTCACCTGACATCAACCTTTTGCATTTCTATGAATGGGGCCACCAGGTATGGGATCTACTATGCAGAATGCTTTGGCACTGGATAAACAGTTTGCTGCAGGTTGACCTGGACACAACATAATATTCTGTTTATCACTGGGTGACGATCAGTACCTCTATTTTACAGGGCTGTGAAGTGTACATTATTCCACCAACTACTCAGTTTATGGTACCTCTGACTCCTGTTTTAAAAGGAACAGTTACACCAAAAACTGAGTGTCTTAATGTAATTAAAATAAAATATGCTGTTGCTCTGCACTCGTAAAAATGGTGTTTGCTTCAGAAACTACTACATTTTAAATAAACATGCTACTGTGTAGCCAAGGGGGCAGCCATTCAGGCACCATGTTTCTTTATTCAGCAACTCTCCAGTTTACAGTTTCAGCAGTCTGGTTGCAAGGGTCCAAATTGCCCTAGCAACCATGCATTGATTTGCATGGTTGAAGGCCTGAACAGAAAGAAGAGTAACAAAAAGAAGCAATATCAATACATTTGTATCCACTTAAGGTGGCCATACATGCTATAAATTACAATCTTTTCCACAACCATTAGTCATATGAGAGCTCTTTCATCCACTTTACTAACTAAAGAGCTAAATTGTCAGATATGCAGGAAAAAAACAAAAAGAATTCTTTATCTGATGATTCAGCATTAACGTTACTATGTTTGGGCACCTTCAAAGGTGCCCAATCAAATTTTTCAGTCCTGCCCGGTTAACGAGACGACCGATATCCAAGGCTTTTTACCTATACCGGTCACCTTGTCTCCCACCACACATGCACCGATTATAGTATGAAAGATCTTTTGTATGAGAATATAGATGTGTCTATGGCCACCACATTTGTTTTTTACATAGGGTCAGTGACCTTTATCTGACAGCTGAAAAGAAGGCAAATAATTCTATAAAACTATATAAAAAATGAATGAAGACTAATTCGAAAGTTGCTATGAATCACCTCTTCAATCCAAAATGAATTATTATGAAGTATTTTTCTTAAAAACAAAACTGCCTCTACCAGATCCTCCTTCATAGAAGCCCTGACATCTGATTTTTTTCAGTGCTTGTATACTCTAGATTAAAATGATGTATGAATATCAGGTTGCATAAGAGTTCAGCTGGACTTCACACTAGCAAAACCGCTACCAACTTGGCTTTATTCTTGCAAAAATCACTTGAATTGCTAGGTTTATTATTATTATTATTATATTTTTTAAAATCGTGTTTATTTTTTTAATAAAACTAAGCGTTGAAGTTGCAGGCTGCTGAAGGTAACGCAGTTGCCATCTTATTTTGAGTCCCTGAAATGAAATGATTGTTTTTAAAAAAAGGCTTTAGTTCCTCACATTTTTATGCAATCTTTTTGTTCAGCCCACTGAATTAAAGCTGAAAGTCTGCAGTTCAACTGCATCTAAGTTGTTTCATTTAAAATTCAATGTGGTAATGTACAAAACCAAAATTAGAAAAAAAAAAAGTTGTCTGTCCAAATATTTATGGACCTAACTGTAAATCAAAACTGCAAGAGTGCAGGCATGCATGAAAGCAGAAATACTGTCTTGTTGGTTCAGGAATTTCTACAATGAATACAGCTTAATCAAAATTAATCAAGTGCACCAAAACTTCACACAACAACACAATGCAACTATTTGGACACGGGGAAACTTACAACATTGGAGTATTTTAAAACTTGTTTTCCCAATAACTCAATGTAATTTTTCTCTTTGTACGTTTGTAACTAAATGTATTTACCTTTTAGTTAGCGGGTGTAAATCTGCGAAGTGCTTGTAACTTCATAAATCAGTCACTATTTTAATCCTTTTTGAGTGTCAGCACCTAACTGATATAGGATTCCATGCAAATCACTGATCTCTGCTTTTTTTCTTTATGCATTGATACATGTCTAAATCCATAAAGTGCTCAGTATATGTTAGTTCAAAGAGTACTGAATTATCATTAAAAGGTTCATTAAAAGTACAGAAGCCATTAATGATCATTTTAAATATTGGAAAACTGTTTACTAAATAGTTATGGAACAATTTTATCAAGCCACCTTAAAAAAACAAGTTTCATTGTGCAGATATTATCAGTTAAGGTATTCAATGTCAATAAAAAAAAATAAGCACCAGTATAAGCATCATTTAGTATTAGAGACTGTTGTATCGCCAACATGCATTTTTTTCAACAATTTATAATCACACCCCTGCAAGTCATCACAAAAATAAAGAAACAAAAACTATGCTAGACTACAGTCATAAGTTTTGCAAGCAACTGAAATAAATGAATCAGAGGGAAAGCTTGCCTAGAACATACATTTTAAGGAAATGGTACTTCCCCTTTAAATTCGTCTTGCTCTCTTACACAGCTTTACCTATCCTCTTAAACAGCTTTGCCTAGTACAAGCACAAACAAGAATAGGCCTATGGGTAATAATTATGACAAATGATGACAACTCTGGAAAGGGTGCTTCCTTGTTCAAATCTTTTTTTAGGGAATATAGAAAAGCAAAACAGATTATAAGGTTTATTTTAACCAAGTTTAAGCCCAGCCACTAAATAAAAGCAAAGCACACCTTTTCTCAGCCACAGATTAATACAAAAGCCATTCTAAACATGTATTGTCCTGCAAATCATTTGGATGGAATCTTACTGAATGTGAATTAGGTTGCTGGGTTGTTCCACTTTTGAGCTGCTTTTACAATGGACAATATGGTACACGTTATTAGTGTAGCAGATTTTCCATCACATTAACTTGCGCAGAGATGAGGCCACAAGTAACCAGCATCTTGAATTTCCATGTGATTTCATTGCTACTTGTAAAGGTTTCATTCTTCTTAGTGGGAACATTCAATAGTCTGCATACACACTACTTATATTTCCCATAATATGAAATAGCCAATAGCCTATACCCAATTTTTTGTATAAGCTTTAGTAAAACTGGCTACACCCAGGTTTACACTAGCTGTCAATAATTGGCAGAAGCATGGGGACAAAACAACTGGCTTATAGACGTATATCTGGCCAGGAGTGAGCAGATATACTGTTTGTTTAGGTCCCTAAAGTGGCCAATCAACAATTTGGTCATCTCTACAAAAGATCAGGGTTTTCACATGTATGGCTTTACATATACCCAAATGGACCATCTGAAATTGCATCCCAGTACAGATCATGCAAATTGATTGGACAAACAACAATTGACTAATTTGCATTTTTAGGAGAGGCACAATCAGCCATAAGTTGTTCAATTCCTATAGGTCATCATCATCATTCATTTATTTATACAGTATAGGGTTAGCAAATCACATAGTGCTTAATATAACAAACACATGTCTTACAATAATTTCAGAAACCGGAATCAGAGACTAAAAAAACTATAAGAGTGCCCTTCTCACAAGAGCTTATTGAGGAACACTACTATATTGGTTATAAACAGTACAGCCATCTTTCCTACTATTTCAGTTAAAGGGGCTAAGCATAGATGTTACTCTTACATACAAGCAAATCACACTCATTATCTCATTCATTATCTAAGCAGAATGTTACATTTCAGTGTACATGATCATTCTGCTGCACAGTAACATGTATGGCAACCAATTTGAGGGAAGAGGTTAAAAAGTTGCCCTGGAAACAGTTACTCTCTAAAAAAACTATATCTCCCAATAAACCACAGAGATTACCATATATCTCAGTGTATGACAGCAATTCTAAGGTATATCGCAAGATAATTTTAAAGTATTGGGGTATTTTGAGTTCTGATGCCAAATATGGCCATTTATTCCAAAAGCCTTCTTTGTTTTCATACAAAAGTGGGAAAAATATTGGAGATTTGATTAAATCACGCAGTCAGAATGTACAAAGGGGTAACTTTCCTGTGAGGTTGAATCTTAATGGCACTTTTCCGTGCAGGCACTTTAATAGCATAATACAGGGGAATTTTGTAACACATCCACAGAAAGGATCCAAACATATGATAAGGGGCTGCTTTTCATGTGATAGCTGTGAGGTAATATATTGTTTAAAATGCCCTTGCGGCCTTGCATATATTGGACAAACAACTAGACCCATAAAAATCAGGCTGAATGAACATAAATGCATGATTCGCAATCACAAACCTCAGACCCCACAATCCCCAGGGAAGAAAAGTAAGGAAAAAGTTACAGCAAAAATAAAAAAGGAAACTTTAATGGCAAAGCATTTTTTTTGATTTTGGAGAAAGTGATTACCAGTCAGGGGCAAGATAAAAAACGTATGTTGCTCCAGAGAGAATGCTACTGGATTTGGTTACTCCAATTCAGGAGTCCAAGGGGATTAAACGAGGAATACAATTTGTCCTGCTATTTATAAAGCATGCTGAGAATAATGCTTGTGGAATCCACCTGTTACATATATTAATGATTCTTTCCTGCTTCCTTTCAGATGAGGAAAAGCTTGTAGACTCCAGGGACAGGTAAAAATAAAAATATTTTTTCTTTAGCAGGGTTAGCGTGTGGCTAGAAATTTGTTACATTTTTATCTTTTAATCTTTTGTACAGTTTTTAGCCGTTGCTTTGTTACTATATATTGTATACTATATATCTGTTTTTATCCTTTTTCTAGCGAACCAGCTTTGATGTAACAAGCCGGAATGATTAAATCTTTTTTACACAGTGGGACACATTAACTATTATATGTCACTTTTTACTAAACAGTTTTTTGGATTGGATTTTAAACTTTAGGTATTTCCATACCTCGTTGGGATTGGACTACACATTTGATGGGAGAGTTGGAGGGTGTTGTTCTCTATTCTGTATGTTAATTGCCTTAATTGTTTTAACTTTATATTGTCTGCACATTGGTCACTTTTGTAAAAAACAAAAAGAGAAAGGGGTTCGCCCCGAAACGTCGCACGTCCGCACAAATAAACAGCAAGGGGTCACCCTGCACTGCAATTGCCCTGTGTGCCAGTGTATCTTTACTTGAACCAATTTGAGGCACTAGGCAGAATGTAAACTATCCCATCTAAAATCTCTGGCAAAAGAATTTATGGTTGATCCATACTGCTGGACTATTCCTATTGATACTTTTATTTTCAGGACAATGAGCCTGTCAGCAGAAGTTCTGTTACTTACCAACTACCTGTAGCCAAATACATTGTACTGAAAGCAGCTAATGTAACCTGTAGATCCATATAATTTAGTGTAGACATGTCAGATTAAAATTATATTTAGGGGTGAATTTAAAGTATTTACCTCTAAGAGGGCTACAGCTGTTCAAAACTGGGCTCCATACACAACAGACGCATATGATTTTGTTTGATATTGGGGTGGGCTTAGTTTAAAACAAAACATCAATATGTATAGATGAGAAGTCCTTCCCCCATTCAGATCCAAAATGAAATGAATTACCACTTAGGGTAAATAAGTGCATACTTTGCCTTTATTGTCTATAATATTCTTAACTGCTAATGAGGAACAGTACTTGTCATGGCTGCACGCTTATCAGTTCAGGGGTTAATATTGTACTTAGGCAATAACGTTAAGTGCAACATTAACCCCTGTACAGTGATAAATATTGCCATTATTAAGGGAAACAGGAATAGGTTAATACTGTATCATGGGGTGATTTATTTATTTGGATTTCAGGTCTGACTACTTTAAGCCTTGTAAAAGCCTATGGTTGCTTGTAACATTGCAACCATAGTAACAATTCTATACAGGCCCACCCTTGTTGGCTAATACCATTCTGTGTTTATTACAATATATGTCGCCATGTGTGCTGAACAAATTAAGTATCTGTTAGTATAGGTATGGGTATATATAATTTATGTGAAAGTATGGAAGGGTGTGTGTATGGATGCCTGGTTTTCATTTCGAGGGGTTGAACTTTACGGACTTTGTCTTTTTTCAACCCAATTTAACTATGATTTAACATGACAGGACTACAAGAATCAAGATAGAGCATGTAGAAAGGTCTGGTTAGTCCAAATACTAAACAGACCCAAAGGTTCTGACAAGGACATGCCTATATCAGAGCACAATTTAAGCATCATGCATAGAATACATAAACACAAATATGGAGTGTCTGGCTAAACATAATCTAAACCTCTGTTGTCATGCGATTTTGACACACTTTGGTCAATTCTGAACATGCAAATGATGAGTTCTTTCCAAGATTTGGCTAAGGAGAATTTGATAATCAGAAGGTGGGTGATGTCGGGTTAACCCTATCGTGGGCCCTGCGGCCAAACAATCAGATTACAATAACAGCCAGCCAGCTGACAGGACGAGGATAATGTTGGCTAGCTGATGCGGTCCTTGATTGGGATGGAAAATCAAACCTGCTCAATCAGGATCTGGGTGATTTTTGCCCAGATATTGGTCTGGGAGGCAGTCAAAGGGCCCCAGAGACTGGCAGATAAGCTGCAGAATCAACATTTTAAATCTGTCCGTGTATGGCCACCTTAAGGCTAAGGCCACACTAGGCGATAGCGCCGCGATTTGACTCGCGGCGACTTTTAAGCCGCAATCGCTGGGGAAACTTTTGCGCTGGCGTCTATGGGGAATCGCGAAAAATCGCCAGCGTAAAAACACACGCGGCGATCTTTTCTCTACTGTCGCTCGAAATTGCCTCGCTAGGCGATTTTTCGCGACAATAGAAAAAAGATCGCCGCGTGTGTTTTTACGCTGGCGATTTTTCGCGATTCCCCATAGACGCCAGCGCAAAAGTTTCCCCAGCGATTGCGGCTTAAAAGTCGCGGCGAAAAGTCGCCGCGAGTCAAATCGCGGCGCTATCGCCTAGTGTGGCCTTAGCCTAAGGGACAGATCTGAGTGGATAGATACTTGCAAAATAAATGTGGTCTATCTGCAAAACATATTAAAATCACTGGGGTGCATAAATCCTAATTTTATATCCAGTCCCTGAAAAGGTTGGGAAGCAGCATTGCGTCCTCACAACAAAATGAAAGTCAAACAAAAACAAAAATTAGTTAGTTAGTTATTCTTATAAAAAATGTTCTTTTTATAAAGCATCTGAATGAGCCCAATTTTTATCATATAAATTCAACAAAGGGACTGTTTAAGCCTTTACCTGTGCCAACATTTTGGGTGTATTTAGACTCCAGTGAAAAACATATTTTCCATACTGTGAAAAATTGTAGTAGATACACTTAGGGGCAGATTTACATAGGGTCAAATTAATTAACCCTCGATATTCGACTGCCGAATGTAAATCCTTCGAATATCGAAGTCGAAGGATTTACCGCAAATAGTTCGATCAAACGAAAAATCGTTCGATCGAACTATTAAATCCTACGAATCGTTTGATTCGAAGGATTTTAATCCATCAATCGAACGATTTTTCTTCGACCTAGAAATGTTAGAAAGACTATGGGGACCTTCCCCATAGGCTAACATGGCACCTCGGTAGGTTTTAGGTGGCGAAGTAGGGGGTCGAAGTTTTTTTTAAAGAGACAGTACTTCGACTATCGAATGGTCGAATAGTCGAACGATTTTTAGTTCGATTCGAGGTCGTAGTCGAAGGTCAAAGTAGCCACAAAAAAAACCATTCGAAAATCAAAGTTTTTTTTCTTCTATTCCTTCACTCGAGCTAAGTGAATGGGCCCCCTAGTTTAACAAGCAGTTGTTTTTAAATAATCTGTGCAGTGTTGTGGTGTCGGTACATAAATCCTTCGATTCTGTACCCCCAACTCTAAATCTGACTCCTCTTTTTTTAATAAACTAATATATTTTCCATATTGATTAGAAGAACACAACATACAAGGCATTTCATCATTACCAAAATCCAGCAGTTTTAAAGCTATATGAAAATGGGGTCTGTTTTTGGGAACAAATCAAAGAGCAACCATTGGCTACCAAAGCCTGTCACTGCCAACCTGAATGAGAAACCTATGTTATTGAGGCTTCTCATTTTATTAAAGAAACTACAAACATTCCTTAAACCTAAAGTTTAAACAAAAGACAAAAAGAACAAAACAATAAGGTTATAATAGCTCAGTCGGACTTCACACTAGTGAAACAACTAGGCACTGGGCTGTATTCTTACAGCAGAGAAGTACTTTATGATGACTATTATCTGTGAAACAGGAAATTATAACATGTTGTATTTTTTTTTCATTACAATTTAAATTTATTAGAAGTCAATACATTTTTTCCGACATCTACTCCAGGTACCTGAAATTGCTTAAAAATCGCACTCCACAGCTCTGAATCTGTGGAACATAGTACGTGTAGTAACTATAACATTCATGCAAGTAAAGGAAGCCATAGGCGTTAAGATTTTTGTCTCCCTAACGACTGATTTTAGTGCGATCCGACAAATTATCATGAGGTCAGTGGGCACCGAATGATGATGTATAACAATTTTTCGCCCAACATCAGTCAGAAAATCCATTGGTCAGGTTAGAAGATTTTTATAATTCACAGTGAAATGTATCTATTGTCCAATTGTTTGGAGGGACAAGCAAGCAGCTACCCACAGTTTTCCTGGCTTCAACTACACAATATCGCTTGAAATAGTTGTTTTTGTTGATGGACAACTGACACATTTAAACCATTGTTTCAAGATAAGCTTGGTCCTACGGCAACGAAAAGATCTTGGCCACCTTAAGGAAGTTCTAAAAGTCCATTTACAGTTATCCAGTAACTCCCAAACAATTACATTATAAAAGGGATTCACTGAAGCAAAATCACAAGCTTTTGTCAACAGAGACACACACAGGCAAAATCTAGAGGTGGAGGTATTAACACCTATATTTGCATCTGAATGTGTTGTTTTGGGTAACTAAAATGGCAGAACTAACCATAGGAATGCTAAACAAATGGGAGCTGGATGAACTGAAGTTATTAAAATAACACCCTACAAGATTAAAGTGTGGCTAACGGTGGCCATACACGGGCCGATAAAAGCTGCTGACAGACCGTGGGGCCTGTGTATGGGGCCCCCCCGATCGAGATCTGGCCGAAAGTCGGCCAGATCTCGATCGGATGGGACTAAAAATCCCGTCAGATCGCGGCTGCATCTGTTAGTTGATGCGGTCCTGTTACTATTCGTTAGGATCCAATCGTTGGGCCCTAGGGCCCACGATTGGATCAGCCCGATATTGCCCACCTCAAGGTGGGCATATCGGGGAGAGATCCGCTCGTTTGGCGACATTGCCAAACGAGCAGATCTCTCCGTGTATGGCCACGTTACCTCAGTAGTTAGGAAGTGAATAAATAGTCCCCACTGGGTGGACATAAGGCAGAGAGACACAAGGCAGAAACACTGACATATAAGTGGCCTTACAATAAACACTGGGAATCTGATGTGTTAAAGAACCCAGCTTTAGAAAAAAAAAGGTTTCCTTGTCTTACTTGTCTTCCTAACTTACTTGGCCCCTGTATCTGACACACAAAATTCAGAGTTTTGTCAGTATTCTTTGCTACTGCATTTCCAGGAATGAAATGGCCAAGATGGCAGAGCTCTCTACATTCTGTGGCTCGATAATTACATTCGGAAGGGGACAGGGGAGGCAGTATAATGGCACAGTAGGGGGGAGAGCCCAGTTTGTCTACAGTTAAATTTGCACAGTTCTGTAAGGAGGACTGCACATTCTCCATGCCCAGGGCAGGGGAAGAGAAACAAGAAGAACTGGAGTCACACACAGACTTAATTGGTAAAATACCCTTTCACATTAAACGCCTTTCCTTGTAGTACAGACTTTCACCATAGGAATCTATGGAATCTCTTAGCCTGCTACAAGCTGCTAGCTACAAGTTGCTCATGCAGTATGGCCCTGACGTTCTGTAACTATGAGATGACGTTTATTTAAAGCATTTGCTATGTGGTTCTGTACGTTTCACTGAACAGCCATGCACATGTACATTGGTCTCCTTCTTCTCTTTACCCACAGGGTAGGAGACTAACACAAAAGAGGAGAGGGAAATTGGTTTTGACCAATTTTGACCAATATTTTGGCCAACAGGTGCCCTTTAAGTTAGAGTCCTGGGTGGTTCCAGTCAGGCAGACCCGTTCCTTATCCAAAAACCCCTGACCTGAAACCAAACACGTACCTGCCACTACCCGACCCAATGACCCACAAAACTGGTGAGTGGTGTCACCATGGCTTGAAAGCGATGGACTCTGGAGATGGATCAACCAGGTTCAGGAGAAAAAATTCTTTGAATGTCGGGGATTGTGGGATTGATAAAACAAGAAAGGATGAGATAAGATAAGACAAGATAAGTTTAGCTGGGCATCCAGCATGGTACCCACGCGACCAGTTAGTTAATCAGAAACGACTCATCTCAGACCTGACTGAATTACAGGTACCTGGCCCACTGCAGGTCTCTACCTTAAGTCTGTGATAAAAACCATTTCAACATTAAGGGGCAGATTTATCAAGGGTCGAAGTGAATAAGAGGGAATTTTCGAAGTAAAAAAATTCGAAATTCAAAGTAATTTTTTGGATACTTCGACCATCGAATAGGATACTACGACTTCGAATTTACTTTGAATTCGATTTGAAGTAAAATAGTTTGAATATTCGAATATTCGATAATCAAAGTACTGTCTCTTTAAAAAAACTTCGACTTCAATCTTTTGCCAAATTAAACCTGCCGAAGTGTTAGCCTATGGGGACCTTCTAATGCATTTTTCTAAGTTTTTTTTAGTCAAAGTTAAATTGTTTGATCGATCGCTGAAATCAAACGATTTAATAGTTCGATCGAACGATTTTACTTCGACCGCAAAACGGTCAAAATAAACTTCGACTTAGATATTCGAAGTATAGCCATTCAATGGTCGAATTTCGAAGTATATTTCACCTCGAAATTCGACCTTTGATAAATCGGCCCCTAAATAAACCCAATAGGATTGTTTTGCCACCAATATGGATTCATGCAACTTAGTTTAGATTAAGAACAAGGTAATGTTTTATAATTACAGACATGGAACCTGGACTAGAATGCTCAGGACCTGGGGTTTTCCAAATAATGGATCTGTCCTTAATTTGGATCTTCACATCTTAAGTCTACTAGAAAATCATGTAAATATTAAATGATTACAATAGGCTGGTTTTGCTTCCAATAAGGATTAATTATATCTTAATTTGGACAAAGTACAAGGTACTGTTTTATTATTACAGAAAAAAAAAAAATCATTTTAAAAAATTTGGATTATTTGGATAAAATGGAGTCTATGGGAGATAGCCTTTGCATAATTTGGAGCTTCCTGGATAATGGGTTTATTGATAATGGATGCCATATCTGTACAGAGAAACAGGAAATCATTTTTAAAAATTTGAATTACTTGATTATAATGCTGACTATGGGGGATGGCCTTGCTGTAATGCAGATCTTTCTGGATAACAGGTTCCAGCTAACAGATCCAGACATTCTGATATTCTGAGACAATTTGCAATTTGTTGTTATTTTTTATTATTTGTGTTTTTTTATTCAGCAGATTTGCAATTCCAGCAATCTGGTTGCTATGGACCAAATTACCATAGCAACCATGTATTCATCTGAATAACAGACTGGAATGCAATTAGGGATGGTCTGAATAGTAATATGAGTAATGAAAACTCACAATAACATCACACTGTTACCCCATTTTAAAGCTGGAAGAAGCAGAAACCAAATAATTTAAAAACTATACAAAATAAATAATGAAGTCCAACTGAAAAGTTGCTTAGACTTGGTCATTCTATAACATATAAAAAGTTAACGCAAAGGTAAACCACCCCTTTAAGTTGGGTAGACAATACCTTGTACTTGATCCCAACTAATACATAAATATTCCTTACTGGAGACAAAATAATCATATTGGGTTTATTTAATATTGAAATGTTATTCAAAGTACAGAAAGATCCCTTATCCAGAAGATCCCCCAGGTCCTCAGCATTCTGGATAACAGGTCCCATACCTAAGACAGTAAAGTCTAAGTAATTGACACTAACCAGGTATCTGTGGACAGGCATAAGTAAATTATTGATATTTAGAGCCCCCACAAAATGTCTGGCCTCTTCTATGTTTGAACAAGCACAAAATATTTCTGATTAAGGCTAACCATATTCCCACCAAGAGAAATTAATTTCGATATTTTCATAAGGTGGCAGTAGATAGCAATGTGGGGATTTGAAATGTACAGGAATCAAAAGGTGTTTGTATTTATGATCGATTTGTTGAGTCTAATTGTGGGCCTGATGTATAACTTTTTATAGGTGGTAGAGTCACCTGGGACCTGTTAAGTCCTCAGATATATAGTCTAACTTGTTGTAGACAACTTCTCTGCCGTATCTGGCTGATAGATCCCAATGTCATCTCATTCTCATTTTTTTCAGTGTGATGCCTTCTCCCTTCAATCATCTGGTTTTAAATTTAAACGGTTAGGAACTATGAATGTATCAAAATCCAAGGGACACAATTCCAAGGGACCATATTGGTTGCAACATTGTCCCCAACACGCACAAATCCAGTAGTTCTGTATATGGCTGAATAACACCCAGGGGCAGATTTATCAAGGGTCGAAGCGAAAATTTGAAGTAAAAAAAAACGAATTTCAAGCTATTTTTGTGTACTTCGACTAGGGAAAAAATGTAAAATTCAAATATCGAAGTTTATCGTGTACTGTCTCTTTAAAAAATTCTACTTCGACCATTCGCAAAACCTGCCGAATTGCTGTTTTA
This sequence comes from Xenopus laevis, assembly GCF_017654675.1. Taxonomy (NCBI): domain Eukaryota; kingdom Metazoa; phylum Chordata; class Amphibia; order Anura; family Pipidae; genus Xenopus; species Xenopus laevis. Next base: position 101,084,101 of record NC_054372.1, read on the forward strand.
GCCTATGGGGGACCTCCTATTTGGAATCAATTGGTGGACTTGGAAAAATCGAACTTCAAATCGAATTTGATCAAATACGGTTACTTCGATTCGTACAATTTGAATTTGGAAGAATACGGCCTATTCACCCGCAGAAAAAAACGTCAAATTTTTTCAATAAATTTCGGTTTATTCGAATTCCAAAGTTATGGGAGTTTAAAAAACGTGATCAGTTCACTTATGTGTTGCTGTGTAGTAACTAAACATATAAAGTATATAAGGTGAAGCATTGTTAAAGGACTGTATGCCTTTATTTCTAGGAAGTGACACTACTTTATTAAACATTATTACCAATATTATGAAAACAAAAGCCATAAATTATGCATTTAACAGGTTATTACATTTCAGCTAAAAGATTTACTATTGTTTGAGTAACCCAGTGCTATTTAGGACAGAATGCTGGATTATTCAAATTTTATAACTAACTATAGTTCTTTTTCATGCTGGTTTTGGGCTTGCCTTGCCCCTATTTGTAAAAAAAGTTTGCCCAAATGCAGTAAACCATGGTAGCCAATAAGATATTTCTTTTTAAATACAGGGCCAGTACCCACTAGCTGCTTATTTGTTACTATGGGGTTAATTTACTAAGTGGCGAAAATTCGCCAGCGACGGCTTCACAGCCATCGCAACACTTCACCAGACAAAAATTCGCTCAGACAGCGCTAATTTACTAAAATGCAAAGTTGCGTCCAGGGTGCCGAACGATGGTGAGTTTTCTCTAGGCAATGCGAGCAAATCCTATCACAACTTTGCTAGAGGTCTTCGCTCAGGCTAATTTGCATACGGCGAGAAATTTAAAGTTGAATGGTCGTATATGTTGCAGCAAATACATTACATTACACAAGTCCAGGAAACCTTAATAAAGACAATAGAGTTGTGCCCTACACATGAGCCCACTGTATAGTTAATGTTCCATGTGTTAGAAAATGTATGGGGGAACCAGGTTACCAAATAAAAATTTTAAGGACTTTTGCAGGCTATCACTCTGAAAAAAAGAAAAGATGCCAGAGTTTTTGGACTTAGAAACTCTTTCCACTAAAAAAATATGATGTAAGTAACAGAAGAATGAGGATTATCTATGTACTCCATTGTACTTCGCCTGTTCTGAGCTGGCGAAGGCAAGTCTGGAAAAAAAACGTTTAGTAAAATCTGGTAACGTCCACTCGCCAGAGCGAAAATTCGCCTGCCAATAGAGTGCGAATGAGCGTTAGCGTCTTTCTCTAGCAAAGTTACACTTGTGTCTGTTAGTAAATCGGCGAGTGCCTAAAAACGGTAACGCTGGCGAATCGTTGCCAGCGTTAGTCACTTTGCCCTTTAGTAAATCTGCCCCTATAGTTAATGCACATGGGACAAATGTAATGCCTTTTATTATTTAAACATTCCTTAGGTTGGTTTCATTATTTAATTTAAAACATTAACCAAAGTAATACCTACAATGCCAATTATACAGCGTCTGAGTTTTTATATCATTTGTTGGTAAATTTCAATTGCTTGATGCCTCCGCTTATGTGTCCTACCACCAATTATACCATTCAGCAGAGTGTAGTTTGGAATAGGGGTTATTAAAAAATAATACAGCAAATCTCCTTGATTGCAAAGATCTAAATTTTAATGTAGTTTATTCCTCATAAAAATGTCAGCATCGCTTTAGCCACACAAGCTAATTCCTAAAGGAAATATAGTTTAGCTCACATCCAATTCCCCTGTGGCATGACATTCTGCTACATGCCATAAAAGCACATATTACCAAACTAAAAACTGAATTATATATCATTTTTATTAAAACAAATCATAAGGGAAAGTTTGAATATCAGACACAACCACTGCATAATCATTAATTATAACAAATACCAAAATACCAATATACACCGTAGCACAAAGAAAATAGGCTGTCAGATTAAACTGTACAAACAGTAATGGACCTGTTATTCAGAATGCTCGGGGACCTGCGGTTTCTGGATGACAGATCTTTCTGTAATTTGGATCTTCGTACCTTAATTTTACTAGAAAATCACGAAAACATTAAATAATCCCAATAGGTTGATTTTGCTTCCAATAAGGATAAATTGTATCTTAGTTTGGATCAAGTACAAAGTACTGTTTTATTATTACAGAGAAAAAGGAAATCATTTTTAAAAATTTGGATTATTTGGATAAAATGGGGACTGTTGCCGAAGGCCTTTCCGTAATTCTGAGCTTTCTGGATGACAGATCCCATACCTGTATTCCAGTTTATGTATTGTAATAAAAGGCACAACGTTGCTAAACTGGAGGTCTGTACCACAATAAATAAAGAGTTGTCAACCCATGGGAAATTGGGTCCTAGGGATGTCTAATTTAATGGTCACATTATCCCTTTTAACAACCTTAAATGAAGCCAACCAAACAAAGTAGGTCTCTACAAAAATGCATTGCATAAAACAGCTCATTTATAAAACCCTGTTCCATGGAAAGAAACTATTTTCATAATAATTTACTTTTTTAGTAGTGCCATTGGGTAATCCTAAATAGAAAATTGCCATTTTAAGAAATAAGGGCCACCCCCTGGGATCCTACAATTCATAGTGCACACTACAAACCAAACAAACTATACATGTTAGGTCACATGTTAAAAATAACAAATACCATACACAGAAAAGAAAGAAATTAGACATCCTGCAACACAGGCAAGAATTCTTAATGATGAACTTTATGTTCTGGAAAATGTATTAAGATAGAAATTTTACTCATGTACAAGCCAAGGTGGCTGAAAGTCATTTGAGGTACTCCTCCTATGTAAATGTTTTGAACTCAATGATTAATTTATGCCATGTGGTTTATTCTGTAATTTGGATCTTCATAACTTAAGTTTTAAGTTAAGTTTTAAAGAAGTTTTAAAGAAACTTCGGGTGACGTCGGAAATCTGAAGCGAATCCCATTGTATGCGCTGCAGCACTTATCTGTTATAAACTGTGTTACCTGTGTCTTTTCTCCATTTTTAGCTTTGAAAGGATGCACAGCAGCTTGTTTATATACAGTAACTCTATAGTAGAGTTTCTGAAGCAAACACATTGTTTGTACCAGTGCAGTGCAACAGTACATTATATTGTCATTACTTTAAAACACTTTCATTTTTTTGTGTTACTGTTCTTTTAAATATAAATAATAAATAAATATTGCCAGCCCCTAAACTAAATGAGCTCAAATCAAAAAAGGGTGTATATTTTCTTTTTAACTGTGGGATATATCTCTATCTCTATAACTTTGAGAGTTTTCTTCATTGTTAGAGAAGTGAAGAAATTAAGAGAGTGCACCCCAATATGACTCAAATGAAGATGGCAGGGTTAATTTAGTGTGCCTTTGCAACCTTGTAAAAACAGTCTGAATGCCTCCCTGTATGCCATAATTTTTAAGAATAATATTCTTCAACCATGAATGAGGCATGATTTCCTTTCAAAAACATTGTAAAAAAAAAATCAACTTCCAAAAAAATTGAATTGAGAAGATTTTTTTCAAAGGCGAGGAATGCTGGGGTCAAAGACAGGGTGGAAACTAGACTATAGATGGGACAGAAATTATAATGAGGTATAAAGTAGCATATAGGTGGCCATACATGCTCAGATTTGGTCAGGCATTTTTGAACATATTGCCCACCATTTGGCCTACATATTTTCTGACGACTTTGCTTTGCTTGCCACATTGGTAAAAATCAAACCTGTTTGAAGCCAACTATATTTAGCTGCTACAAATCTCCACATTAGGACAGAAATTAAATGGACAGTGAGGGGAAGAAGTATTGATAGGCAACAACAGTCACATGAACTACAGAGGACATATCTAGACAGAAGCAGAGGTTGCAATAAGCAGGCAAATAGAAGAAACACTGAAATAAATAGGGTGGAGAAGGCAGTTTGGGAAATGAAACAGGTGAGAGAAAAAAGAACTCAGAAGTAACAGAGCAGAGAGGTAAAAAGGGACGGAGAATTGCCACATGGGAGAGGAAGGAATAAGTCAGAAAGCTGCCACAGAGGAGTGGCAGAAAGCACCCTGAGCAAGTAGACATCACATAGCTATCCAGTGAGAGAGAGAACTCCCTTAGATCTGACACAGCAGAGACAGTAGCCCAAAAAAGCAGAGCTGTGGAGTCAGTGTCAAAAGCAATTTTGGGTTTCAGTAGTCAAGATTTGCCAAAAATGTACCAGCTCTGATTCCTAAAAACTTTAAATACAAGCACTGAACACTATTAAATCAGTTTTAATAGCATCAATGAAGGATAATAAGGCAGAAGCAATTCTGTTTCTCAGAACAATACTTTAGTTAATTTGGATTGTATTTAACAGCTATTTTATAGCTATATGCCAGGCTCCAATTGTTTTTGGTTTATGTAGTTTGATTTTTTTTTTTTTGATTTTTTTTATAATTACCAAAGGATGTGGTTTATATTTTTGAGCTTTGGCAGTGATAAAATGTCTTGTATATTGTGTACTTAACTTCTTTTAATCAACAGGCAAAATACATTGGTACAGTAACACCAAAAAATGTAGTGTTTTAAAGTAACTTAACATATAATATACTGTTAGCATGCAATAGTAAAAGCAGTGTGTTTGCTTCAGAAACACTGCTATAGTTTATATACTGTAAACAAGTTCTTGTGTAGCCATGGGGGCAGCCATCCTAAGCTGAAAAGGGAGAAAAGGCACAGGTTACATAGCACATAACAGATAAGCCCTGTTCAGTACAATAGTGTTTTATCTGTCATCGGCTAAGTAACCTGTGCCTTTTCTCATTTTTTTTCCAGCTTGAATGGCTGACCCCATGGCTACACAGCAGCTTGTTTATATGAACTACAGAAGTATTTTTGAAGCAAACACACAGGTTTACCAGTGCAGAGCAACAGTACATTATATAATATTATAAGTGGACTGAGAGAAAGTGGCTCCAAAAGTAACTCGGGGATAGGGGAAAAAGTGTTTCAAGTGTCACAGAGGAAAAGCACCTAAGAAAGTAGGTCACTTGGGGGCCAGAAAAGTGACTCGGGAGGACAGAGAAAAAGCGGTCAGAGAAGTGGCTCAGTAAAGAGGGTAGCAGAGGCCTAGGAAATGGCACCATGGTAAGACGGGAGAGTAAGCGAGTGGCCCTGGAGCTGGGGGAGAGCAAGAGTGGCCTGGGTAATGGAGGAGAGTGTGCAAGTGGCCTGGGACGTGGGGGAGTGTGCAGAAACAACCTAGGGACTGGAACAGAAAGGATCAAGAAAAACCGTCTGTGAACCAACAAATGGAATGGTTGGTGAGAGACAAAAAGTTTTCTGAGGGCTTGCTCAGAAGAAAGGTCTGGGAACTGACACAGTGGGAGAGAAAGTTGGAAACTGGCAAAGACAAAAATACTTGTGAAATCAGTCAGCGTATAAGCAGAAAGTGGCCTTGAAATTGGCCGTGGGGAGGAAGAAAGCTGGCAAAGACCTGGCACATGGTTGTAAGAAAGAAGTCCAGAAGTATGTCAAAAGGGGGAGATAATATAGGTGCAAGGGGAAAAATGGCCCAGAAAATGAAAAAAGCACTTGAGGGAATTAAAGAAAATATGAAAAGAAAATGTGACTCTTTGAGTGGAAAAGCAAACAGGAAGCTGTTGAGGGGTGAGGAAAATAGACCACCTGGAAATAGGTACAAGGAGGAGAGCAATGGAACAGAAATTAGGTGATGGAAAAGGTGAAATGGCACAGGAACAAGAGAAATGGTAAGTGACATTGGTTCTAAGGCAAAAAGAAGAGAGTAACTTGGAAAATGGCACAAGCGAGTTTGAATGGTACAAGGGAAAGGGAATACAAGGCAGGAAAGTGGTCGAGGGGATGTTTAAAGGAAATACAGAAAATGGCACTGAAACAGAGGGGAAATTACCCGAGGCCTCACACAGGGTAGAAAGTAGCAATGAATTTTGCCCAGAATGTAAAGCAGGTAAATGAGTGAGAACCTACACACTGAAGGAAAGGCAAGTTCTCCACATGGCTAGAAATACAGATTTATGTAATTATTCTAATGTGGGTAAAAAAAAATTGTTTGAAAAAAATGAAGTCAAAAAAGGACATATGAGTGTTTTACTGGGGCCATATGAATCTGCAGAAGGAAGCTGACAGCATGTGCCATACATTGGGTTAACTAAAAATATAGATTATATGAATGTCACTGAGGTGAAAGAGTAAATGGGACAGTTTATTTCTAAAGCTGAGACATTGGGAGGTGGTTAAACACACATAAAAGGCAAGAAGAGCAACAGAGCTGAATGGGGGGTGTGGAAGGGGCAGAGAAAAAACCTGGAGGCCAGGGGGTCTCTCTCTCAAGCAGACAGGCAGAGGGAAGGAGGACGAGGGGGTGTACATGGAATTAGACGGCATGACTACACAGTAAAGGAAACCAAGTGGGCTGTAATGTAATGTGAGAGATGGCAATTCCCTCGCGTTAAAATGCCTTTAAAAGAATATGGGGGGGGGGAGACACGTTCCTGTAGAAAGCTTATAACCCCCCCGGCAGCCAGTGGATCTTCTCCCAGTTCTCCCTACATCACACTCTTGCACTTTGCTGAGGGATAAAAAGCCACTGACCTGCTGCAACGCTTATGGTGTTGCCGTCGCTGCTGCTGTAATTGCTGTAGGTTGTGCGTCTCTGGAGATGAAGCCGCTGCTGTTTGCTGGAGGGGTTACCCACCGGGCTGAGCACAGGCACACAAGGCAGGAGGGGAAGCCTAGCTGTGTGTGTGCAACTAGGAGAGCCGAGCAGGAGAGGTGTGCCTGCGCCAGGCAGGAGGGGGAGGACAGAAGGGCTGGGAGGAGGGGAGAGCTGCAGGTTGTACTTCACTAATGCAGTGAGGAGAAACAGAGGTGTGAGCTTTTCCCCGCTGCTATTCAAGTTGGCAGGCAGGTATTACTGCCCTATAATACTAACAAACATTGCTCTGTTGTTGTGAGAAGAGAGAGGCAGCAGTGGTGCTTTAGGAAGAGACATTCTCTCTGTCTGCTACACAGGGTTGTCACCAGGCCAGTGGAAATGACAAGCACACCAATGTTATTAATGAGGAAACATAAAGACAACATACTGTATATAGGAAGGCTGATATTTCAGAAAAGGTGTCAGCTGTACCACTACTTTTATTTACACTACTATATACTTCTACTACGTGGGGATTTTCTTTGTTCCTTTGGGGCCCAAGCTTTAGATTGTAAGCTCTTGTGAGCCTTTGATCCCATTATGGTTCTATAAACATTATTTGTTAAATTATTGTAACCACCTGTTTGCTAGAAAAGAAATTCACGTAAAGTGCTGAGTAACTTGCTGTCACTGTGTATAAATGAGGTTTCTACTTGTTGGCAGAGCCCACACTGCCAAGGGGGCCGATGGACTCATAATTGGGGTGTCTGAAGTCAGAGGGTGACTTGAAGGGATGGTGTGTGTATAAGTAGAAGTAGTGTCCAAAAATCTTTCAGGGGGAGACATAGTAATCAGCCAAAAAATATCTGTTTTACTATACTGTGGTTGTATACAGGTGCTTATTTAATGCCAGGTTTGAAGAAAACAAATGTATTAAAGACCAGACCAAGTCTGTTGGCGGGTGTTCAAGTAGAGAGTAGAAATCATGAGAATGTGTTGAACGATACATAACACAACTAAAGGTGAGATTATTTGGGAAGACAGGCTCCACCCATATGCCCAAGAAATGCTATTTACTGGGGTCCAGATTGAATACCCATATGTATAGACATGTAACACATTTAAAATGTAAAGATAGATGAGAGAAAAGCAGAAGCACTTGCTACTGGTATTTCAGACAGCAGGGAAACAATAAATATATATATATATATATATATATATATATATATATATATATATATATATATATATATATATATTTAATTCCTTTTAGGAGCAGGGAGAAAGCCAAATAGTTGCATTTAAGTCTAAAACAGTGGATTCTGGGGACTCAAATGCAGTTATGGGCAGTAAAGCTCATTTGGCCTCACAATCAATATAAAGATACGTACATAATTTTAAGCATTTTATTTGCAATACAGGTATAGCAACTGGCATTATTATCATTACAGGCATAGCATCTATTATCTGGAATTACGGATGCACCAAATCTGAGCTATCTTTGGTAAGATTTGGTTTTTCCAGCAAATCTAAGGGCATGGCCAAACCATAACAAAACCCTTTTTAATTGAAAAAAAATCGTCATGAGCACACGTCAGGTTTTTCCGCTTTCACCTCTCTATTTCCAGTTCTGTGGAGGTGTTTGGATTTGGTACAGTATTCAGCCAAATCTGTTACCCTAGATTCAGGGATTTGGCCGACCCCGAAAAAGGGAAAGTTCTGTGCATCCCTATCTGGAATGCTCAGGATTTTGGTGCCGCAACCACAGGTAGCCATGCCCCCCAATTGCTGTAGAATAACACACACTTTCACACAAACACGCAGTCTTTTTCACACACACACAGACACAATCAGGTTTCACCTCTAGTCCAATTGAAGCAGAGCCATTTTCTAGCACAGACACAAAACACAGAATCATGTGACTAAGCTAAGGCTCAGAAAAGACACAATGTAACAAGTTCCAGGCTGCAGCAGCTGCCAGAGAGACCTGCACAGAATCAGCAGTTACTGAGATCTTAAGGGGCACCTGTTACCCTAAAATATTTTCCCCCAACAAAGTTGTGGGCTAATAGAGCCCGCACTCTGGTTGGGGGTAACAGTAATTGTTGGGTTTTTTTAATTGCCCCCTGCCAGGACTAGGACACCCACGTGACATGACGTCAGACGCTCATTATGAGCACTGCATAACATGGGTGCTTGCACAGGGAGATCCCTCCCAGTGCGCATGTCCTAGGGCTGGGGTCCCAAGGGCGACCTCCTTTACCCCACCCCCAGGATTGGGCCACTGTGTCTGGTGAAGGGATGTCTCCCCCTGTGTAAGAATTAAATATGCAGGATTAATCCCCTCTTGCAACATTCCCATTGTGCTGGTGTCTTTTCTTGTGTAAATCAGGTTGGGGTCATTTACAATGTCAGCACAGAATGCAAAGTGCAAAAATGGGTGCAAACTGAATGTTTTTTTCATGATTACACAGGTACAGGTCTTTACACTCCAAAATCAGTTCAGCAGTGCTGAAATTCAGGAATGCTGGACGAGGCAAGGTATCTTGCCACCTTACTTACACTATGCAGATTGCAGCAAGACTTTAGTGCGTGTGTAATTTATAGGACCAAAACAAATGTGAACAAATTTTTTCTGTAAATTCTTCTTTTTAACCAAAACAAATATGGTCATGAAAATGCTTTGTCCCTCTTGGATGCCTTTATAGCATACCTCCCAACAATTTTTTTGACCATGCCCCTTTTTCCAGCCACTCCCCCTAATTAACATGCCCATTTTACAAAATTTGCCAGGTTATGAAAGTTTGAACACATTTCTGTAGTTTTTTATGTTTTATTACAGTTTTACTAATGAAGGTAAATTGCACTTTAAGCTGTGAGTCTAACTTTTCCCAAGGGACAAAGCTGTTACAAATGTATCTTAAGTATCTATGCTGGGCTCTCTGCCAAGAGCCAATTAAGAAACATTGTATCTTTTTTGGTTGTTCATTGCAGAGTAATAGGGACTGTCATGCTAATCTAGCCTTTCTGTCGCACTCTAGCCTTTCTCCAAGTGAACATAACACACCAAACAACTCTATTAATGGGGTTGTTCACATTCCAAACCCTTTTTTCAATTTTAGATTTTTAGATTGTTCCCCAGAAATAAAGATTTTTTTCAATTACTTTTCATTATTTATTTTTTACTGTTTTTCCAAAATCTAAGTTTAAAGTTGAATGTTTGTGTCTCCTTGTGTTTGAGTCTGGCAGCTCAGTAATTCAGGCGCAGACTCTAAACTGTTACAATTTTGCAACATTTATTTGATACATTTCTCAGCAGTATCTCTGGAATATTAGTAACTATTGTATCAAGTCAACAGCTGCCTTTAATGAAATCCAGAGATTCTACTCAGCAGGGACAAAGTTAAGATATGTATCAACTAAATGTATCCATTTGTAACAGTTTACAGGGTCGGCGACCCCCCTCCCAGAGCTGCTTCAGAAGGTGAAAAATGACACTTTACACTTCAATATTGGAAAAACGGTCACACATAGAAAATGGAAAGTCATTGGAAAAAGTTGTTATTTCTGGTGATCTATCTGAAAACAACTAGTTGTTTGAAGTTGAACTACCCCTTTAAAGGAGAACTAAACCCCCCTGCAGCTGGGGGCCACCACTCACCTCCCTCCCTGTTTTGTCCCTGCATGGTGTTGTACTGGAATGGGTGTCCCCTCTGTCACTGACCTCTATATGCAGAATAACACAGTGGAGCTCAGGGGAGCCATGTTTGCTAGCTTCAGTATCTTCCGGGTCCTCTTCCTTCTTTATGGTAATTTACAGCTGAACACATAAAAAAATGTTGGAGGCCTGAGTTTAGAGGATATTTTGCAAGCATTTAAGCAGAGCTACAGAATGGCAGGGCAGAGCAAAAAAAAAATCAATGGGAATGGAAAAGATCAGACAGAAACTGCAATAAAGAAACAGACAAATGCAAGCACTAATACCAAAACTAAAACTCAAAGGGAGAACCTGGGTGATTCAAGGGGATAGATAAAGGTAAAGGGATTATGTTGCGGGAAAACTTTTTTTTTAAATTCAGCTAATAGTGTTGCACCGAAATATTCTTTTCAAAAGAGCAAATATATATTTTCTTTATATTTAATTTTGAAATCTGACATAGGGCTAGACATGTTGTCAGTTTCCCAGGTCCCATGTGACTTGTGGTCTGATAAACGCTTTACTGCTTCACTGCAAGTTGGAGTGATATCACCCCCTGCCCCCCCCCAGCAGCCCATCAGCAGTACAATGGAAAGTTAACCAGATATCCACTCCCTGGTAGATATAATAACAGCACTCAATAGTAAAAATCCACTTCCCACTACAACTCCTTCAGTTACATTGAGTAGGAGAAACAACAGCCTGTCAGAAAGCAGTTCCATCCTAAAGTGCTGACTCTTTCTGAAAGCACAAGAGCAAGCACAATGACTTGAGATGGCTGTCTACACACCAATATTACAGCTTAAATATACACTTATCTAGAATAAAGTTTTATATGGTATAGTGATTTGTTTGTAATACAGGAAAAAAACACTCTTCAGGAGTGCCCAAAGAATAATGGTTAGGAGCATTCCACTAGAACTGATATGGAACAAAAAAATCATAGGCAGTTTTTAAAAACTAAGGCTATAGGAAACAATCCACTGAGCCATAATTACAAATTAACTTCAGATATTCTCTAACAAAGCCTGTTTGCTGTCCACTCATGGATTTTAATGCTATCATCAAGTGGGATTTATAATGGACAAATTATACTTCTTGCAACCCGTTAGATTGGATCATTGAGTGGCAATGCAGGATATAGTTGTGATGCCCTACACATAAATTATATTGAATCATCAGTTGTTCCAGCCAGTGGTGTAACTAGATGTCACTGGGCCATACAGCAAATTAGGGCCCCAAAACACTGGTAAGTTGATCAGTTCAACTAAGCTTTATTGAAATTGCTAATTATTAATGGGCCTTCTACACTTCTGGGCCCCCTGCAACTGCAGGCGCAGCTTTCTCTGTAGTTAAACCAATGGTTCCAGCCTTGCTAAATGCAATCCTCTATGCACCCTCAGTCTGGTGCAATCACTATGGGAGACCACCTGCACACAGAAAATCATACATTTCCGTTATATGTTGACTGCTTAATACAAAAGGTACTCACATGGCCACTAACTCCAACTCTTAACACTTGGGGGTTATTTTTCAATACCTAAATTTTTCTGATTTTTTTAAATAAAAAAAGCAAAGCTGGGGGTGCGCCAGGCATGTACCTTCTCTGCCTCCTACCCCCAGTCCGGTCCCCTCTCTCCACTGTGGCCGGCGTCAATATGCGTATATTCGTGCATGCGCACGCCTATTGAGCTCTGTGGTTGCCTAGGGCACCTGGCCAGCCAAGCCCACCGCTGGTGGGCATATTGTTGAAAGATCTGCTCATTAGGTGACAAGTATGGCCACCTTTCAGGTTTTGACCCAGACAGCTCTATTTTTGGAAGGGCTGCCCAGGTCAAAGTTAGGAAAACCAGGCAGGATTCTCCTGCCAATCGCAGATCACCAGGTCACAACCCTACCCCATGACATCATCTGCCCCCCCTCACTGCTCTGCCCCAGTGGCATCATTGTCCCTCTCATCCGGAATTCACTGCGCCTGAAAGCCACCCTAGCTGTAACCCATGCAACCAATCAAAATTTCAAAAGACCAATGTAAAAGTATTATTTGGGTGCTGTGAATTATAGGGTACGGAAGAGAATGGCTGTTTATGTGGTGACCTTGTCTACTATGTCTAGTAGGCATGCATTGGGGGTTAACAGATTGTGTAGTGAAGTTTTTTCCTGATAAGTTTGAGCCCAATAAGTTTGTTTTCAAGGACACAACCAGATGAGGTATAGGTAGTTTGCCTCTGGGGCTCTGCATCAGGGGCACTGGGATGAGACTCGCCTGATGGCCAGTGCATTTTTAAATATTAATTATCCATGTCTCTGGCTTTAAAGGTTAGGTATACATGTGCTTATTGCAAAGGACACAACAAACAATCTGCAGCAGGGTTTACAGGTAAGAGCAGCAGCGTTTCAGGGGCTGAAGGCAGCGGCCCAGATGCCACCACCCTCCCACTCTGCGCTTTCAACTTTAAGGGGCACATTTACAAAGCTTGAGTGAAGGATTCGAATTAAAAAAACTTCGAATTTCGAAGTGTTTTTTGGGCTACTTCGACCATCGAATGGGCTACTTCGACCTTCGACTACGAATCGAACGATTCGAACTAAAAATCGTTTGACTATTCGACCATTCGATAGTCGAAGTACTGTCTCTTTAAGAAAAACTTCGACCCCCTAGTTCGGCAGCTAAAAGCTACCGAACTCAATGTTAGCCTATGGGGAAGGTCCCCATAGGCTTGCCTGAGTTTTTTTTGATCTAAGGATATTCCTTCGATCGTTGGATTAAAATCCTTCGAAATCGTTCGATTCGAAGGATTTAATCGTTCGATCGAACGAATAATCCTTCGATCGTTCGATCGTAGGATTTGCACTAAATCGTTCGACTTCGATATTCGAAGTCGAACGATTTTAGTTCCTAGTCGAATATCGAGGGTTAATTAACCCTCGATATTCGACTCTTGATGAATCGGCCCCTAAGTGACGGAGCAGGTTCCAGGGGGCATCATCATTAATGCTATTGCGCTCGCTGCACTAGCAGAGCCTAATAAAGCAAAGCCCAATAAAGCAAAGTAGAATGGCTATTTAAAAAAATAAAATATAAAGAATGCAAACTGAAAGGGTGTTTTAAAGAGGTGTGCATTCTAATCAAAATACAAACTTCCTTTCAGTAATAATAAAAAGTCAGTGCTTAGAGCAAAAATCTTGGGCTGTATGCAGCATTAAAGAGCAAACAGCACAAGGGCGCAAAACCCAGCTGCTCTGCACCAGGGCCAGGCACACAGAGCTGTCAACTCCCCCAATTTAATCAGGAATCCCCCGGTCTCCCATCACTCTGATAATGTTCATAAGTTGGGAGGTATGCAGATGGCAATCAGAAAAAAATTAATAAAAGTATAATGTATAAAAAGTATACAGCTGGTATAAAATGTATAAAAGTATACAGCTGGCACCCTCTATATTTTAATTTTAAACACATCTGCTAATTGTACTTCTCCACACACTTCAACTGAATGTTGGTAAATCACCTTAATATTGTTTTCCCTTTATTATTTGCAACAATACAAAAAGTAAACAAAAAGGCATCATGGGATTAGATATTGTGCTGTGTGCAAGTTCAAAAATCTTACATCCTACATATTTTTGTGTATCGCTGTATTGCAATATATGGATAAGAAAGAGAAAAACAGTAGGACAAGTGTTGAGGTTGACTCATTTTTTTAGAGTAGGTTTCTAGAAACTCTGATAACTGGAATTTGCCCTTGGAAATCCTTCAGCTACTGCATTTTTAAACACAACACATAGAGCACACATATAACACATATATCTTAAATAAAAATATATGGTACATTTATTTCTTGTTGAACATTTTCTCTGCAAAAATTCCGTAGAGGATGTAATCATCTTTTGCTTGTGCCTTGTTGTAATTGATGGTGCCAGTTGGACTTTTCCTCCATTACCCATTTCCCACAGAGAGAAGAACTGCAATGCTTTCTCTTTTCTATTCCCTAGACTAGAATAAAAGGAAAAGGCATACATTATAAACATTGGGCCAATTTAATTTACAAAAAATGGACCTTAATGTTCTATATTAAAAGCACAACATAAGGAAAAAGTTGGATAAATTAACGAGTAATGAAAGTTGGACACTAACAATACCTAACTGCATACATATTATTTTATTACATGAGTATGCTGGTCCTGTTGACAAATACATATATGAGCAAAATAAATTGTAGATATTGCTTTTTTACATGCAGTACATTTCTCTTGTTTATATTGCTCATCATGCTTTACACACCTGTGGGAATGCACTTTGTGATTGAATTGCAATTACAGTAATGAAATAACCAAGGCATCACTTTGCCTCCTAGTAGGTTTACTGTGCCAAGTAGAGTTTGACAGCTTATATGTCATGCAATATTATTGAAAGGGGACAAGCAGGTTAAAATGTCTTTCTGGTCTTGTGTATACTTGTCTTGCTATTCTCTATGAGATTCTCTAAGGGTAATTACTGCTATTATTAATATAATTTATGTAAGAGGCTCACACAAATTGTACCAACATCTCTATTTAATGTACAGTATAATAGAAAGGAACAGGCACAGACCATGCAATGGGTATGGTACAACCCATTTTTATATTTAGTCCTGCTTCAGTCTGTCCACAGTACTTCATATAGGTAAGGGATCCTTTTCGGGAAACCAGTTATCCAGAAAATTTTAAATTAAAAATTTTAAATTAAATTTAAATTAAAATCAAATCAAAAATTATTTCCTTTTTCTCTGTAATAATAAAAGAGTGCCTAGTACTTGATCCAAACTAAGATTAATGAATACTTAATGATTTGAATTAATGTTTAAATTATATTTTAGTAGACATAACATATGGAGATCCAAATTATGGGTAAACCCCTTATTCGGAAAAAAAGTACCAAGCATTATGGATATCAGTTTCCATACTTGTATGTGCCTACATGCTTCTCCCTGCCCATCCCTCAGAAATACAGCACTGTTGAATGTAAGCAGCACTGAATTCATGGGCTTGCTGCACTCTGAAATGCAGCAAACACCTAAAGAGAATAAAAGGTAGGGTACAAAGTGAAAAATAATGGTGTGCCACATTCAAATGGAAAAAAAGGTTGGAGAGCAACTTAAGCATGCAAAATGTTCCTGGGGATACCAAATATGGCCTGTGACTGGCTATTTAGTAGCCTCTATCTGACCTGGCAGCCTACAGGAAGCTCTGTTTGGCAGTACAACTGGTTTTTATGGAACAAAAAGTTGCCTCTAATCCAAGAATTCAAAAATAAGCACCTGCTTTGAGGCCACTGGGAGCAACAGCCAAAGGGGTTGGTGAGCAACATTTGGTTGGGGACCACTGCCGTAACATGTTCATCCTTTACAGCTTTGTCATTTAGGGGATAGTCCTCTAAATGCAATTGTTAGAGCTTGCAATACATCACTTGATGCTGACATTAGGATTTGCAAGATGCTGTGGGCAAGAAGAATCCTGCTGAATGAGGTAAGTTACCTTTCATTCTGTATTCTATATATTGGTCAACTACATGTATCTTTAGTGCAGTAATGGAGTAATTTGTCCTTGTCTTTCTATTGCAAACATAGCCTCTCATTTATCAATCAAAACAAAAATCCAGTGCCAGCTGTGCTGGCACCAGTCATCTGGGAGAGGATTATAAATAGTCTTCAGTGTACTATGCATGAACTGGACCATTTATCAGGGCCTCAACTTAAGAAGGGCACACTATACATTAGAAAAATTGCATTTTTGGGATTTCTAGTGAGAAAACACAAAATAATGCATTTTTATATACATGTAAGAACAACAAGCAAGCTGATTTTTGGATTATAATAGATGGAAAACAACAGAGTTAGATTAATGGCAGCTGTGCCCTTCAGACACGTGCTAGAGCTTTTATAAAAATTGTTTCATACATTAAAGGTGCTGTGCTAGAATAAAGGTGGCCATATGCAGTAAGATTGGTTTGATCTCAAGTGACTGATCTAGTTTCTTATTATTGTTTTAACCACATGATACAGCCACGAAAACTGAATACATAAAATAATTTCAACATAACATTTCATATTCTCTATAGCAGTGTTGTCCGACTGTTCCACATCGTGTGACAATTATTTAAAACATACTATTCAACATGTTTGGGGGTCATATTGTAATAAAATGATGATGTCATCCAGAGAGTTAAAAGGAGCTGTTTACAGGCCATGTTTTTTGATGACCTTACCCACATGTGCTCAGTAAGAGATTGTTAAACAATGAATGTCTGTCATATGTCATAGAGTATATAATTATTAGATTATTTGCCCATAAAATCTATTGTTATTGTATTTTAATTTAACGTTAATCAGATCGGCTTCTGTACAAAATGTTGCAAATGTCTCCATTCCTACATGATAATAATATTATTATTAATAATAATAATACATATTATTATTATATTAATAAAGTAAAATTGCACCTCGCCATGTTTTTTATATTTTGCACCCTGTTCTGTGTTGAGCACCTACAGACACAGATCGTTGCTCTTCAAATGCAGGACTTGCACTGGATCCATTACAAAGTAGGCTACACTCAAATCCTCTGCCACAGGTGCTCTGTAAAAGAGCATTAAAGGGCACAAGGAGAAAGAAAGTCTGTTTGCACTTGGGGTGCCAAATGTATTAACTTACCTGAACCCCCGGGCCGGTGCTCCTTTCATGAAAAAACTGCACTGGCCTGGGGTTTTTCTAGCAAGCACCATGGAGTGATCCTCTTCCGGCGTCTTCTTCATATTTCCCCAGGCAAACTTATGCGCAGTAGAACAAAATAACCAACTTTTTAGTTAACGTTCACTTTTCGTTCGGCTGCACATGCACAACTGCGCAAAAAACAAGAGGAACCAGATTGATCTGTGGTGTTCACTGGTATAACCCCGGGCCGGTGCAGTTTTCTGCTGATAGGAGCACCAGCCTGAGGTTTCAGGTAAGTCAATACAATCACTTGGGGTGCCTAACATTTGGCACCCCCAAGTGCAAACCCTTCCTTCTCCTATAAGGTACCAGGTAAATTACCCTTATTGTGTTTTAATCAGCGCTAATTTTCATGTCAATCAAAATTTACTACATATCAATGGTTGCCTCTAATTCACTTAAAGGAAAAGTAACACCCAAAAATTAAAGAAATTACAATATAATATAGTGGTGCCCTGCACTGGTAAAACGAGTTTATTTGCATCAGAATCACAACTTACAGTTTTTATAAATAAGCTACTATGTAGCAATGGAAGCAGTCATTCAAGCACAGGATACACAGTAGATAAAATATATACATTTTGAAAAATCCCATTTTATGTACTAGAGATATTATCTGTTATTGTAGAGTTTCTGAAGCAAACAACCCTATTTTACTAGTGCAGCATAAATGTACATTATATTTTTATTACTTTAAAACACTTTAATTTTTTGGTGTTGCTGTTCCTTTAAAATTATTGGATTGCTAGAAAATGCGATAAGCAGGCCTATCCAACCATGGTTTCAACCCATAGTCTGTTAGTAGCTATACCCCGCCAATTCTAGACTTAACCCTTACACTATTTCACTAAGTTGCTAATTAAAAATCTACTCTTATTCATTTACTATTGTACAGGTTAAATATTGAGCAATATTTAACAAGGCACACAAACTAAGCTATCCTGTAACTCTCTGTCTGGTTTGTACAAAACTCTCCTCATCTTGTACTTGCAATTAGAATGTTGCCCTATGTAATCTGCTGAGGGATAAATAGGATGGTTGTGATTTACAGAAAGGGGAATTGGGAGGTAGCAAACTCTAGGAGAACAATGTTCTGGCTTGGTACCTTAAAGCCTTCAATCACATCACTATAACTTTGAATTAACATACTTCATTATAATGTTGATTGCGATGCTGTCACTGAACAAAACATTGTAGCTAGGGATCAGCACTATACCTGTAGGAAGGCCAAAAATAGCTTAGTTTAGTCAAGGAGCAAGGAGCAGGGCCCGTGTTGGAGGGCTTTTGTTAAAGAGTCTAGCTTTTGCCATAACATTCTTTTGGAGTCTGAGGGTAGCTAGTAGGCTAGTTTTTTGCTCCAACTAAGGAGTTTAGTTCCTTTAGGTAACACACACCAGAGCACAGACCCAAGTGAAAAGAATCACACAGCAGTTTCTAGTCCCTGGGATCAGTCACTGAACTATCTGGTACACTGGGGTGAGATACTTGTATGAGCTATGTATAAAGAACGTGCCCTATACCTTAAACATATATCTGATAACAGTTAATTATTTGTTGCTATAATTGATGCTGCATAGTCTACACATTAAATACCCAGTGAAATAAGTAATGCTCTTTCTTTGCTTGATATTGTTCTTGTTGAAGAAATGCTGATTAAATCCCCTTTAAACACAGACATATACTAGCCCTGCAATTACAAAATGAGAGTATTCTGTATAGATCTCATTTCAAACATGCAACCTGACCTGATAAAGATAAACTCAAAATAAATGCTAGGTCACCAAGATTAACTTATCCTTTGAAAAGACTCCATCATTAAGATTCCTTGCAACAAATAAACCTTTCTTATGCTGAATTTTGAAACAGATTTTTTAACAGTTGGGGCAGAGACACACGGTCAGATTCAGGGAGATTAGTCGCCCAGCAACAAATCTCTTCTTCATTGGGGTGACTAATCTCCCCCACTGCCTTCCTGCTGGCTAGAATGTAAATCGCCGGCGGGAGATTTTTCCTTGTGAGACAACTTTGAGCGACTTCGGAAACGAATCGATCCGAGTGCCATTCCGCCAGCGATCTACATTCTTGTGGAATGGCAGTGGAAGGCAGTTTAGGGAGACCAGGGGACTAATCTCCCAGAATCTGACTGTGTGTCTCTTCCCTTAATATCCCTTTGTCACTTTGGTCTCTAGACAAAGCAGCAGGGGCGCTGCTACCATGAGGTGAGTTGAGAAACTCCTGGTAACTTTAAGAAACAAAATTACAAATTTTTAAATCAGAATTTCAGCTCTGCTAGTGCAGAAAGCGCAAATGCAGAGAGCACTCTCTAAATGGTCTGCTCCAAGTGCGAGGGGGGGCAACATCAAAATGCCCCTACAAAGCAGTACTGGTGGCCAGTGCATCAAACTTCTACTGATGCCCCCAAATGCCTCCTTCTTTGGTTGCATGGTACAGGGAGAACACTATTTGCAGGAGAATATCTGGACTTAAATTCAGGCAGTACAGTATTAATATATGGCAATATAGCACAGATTCAGAATCTGTCATTAGAGAAGATTTCTAACCTGTTCCATTATAACAAAGTGTGGCCTTTATTTTCTTTTCTATTTATCAGGGGTGCACTGAATCTTGGGTTTGGTTCAGGACTTTGCTGAATCTGAGCAAATTGGATCTAAAACATAAACATCACATGACGTTAGACCACATATCAACGGAAAGTGATGATTTTGTATCTGCGTGTTTTGGCTGTGGATTTTTTTTTTGCTCCATTTCACTACCTTAACTATGTAACTATGTAACTAGTTTGCATATGTAAATAGAGGAATCTCAGTGTATCCCTCTATTTATAGTTTGCAGGATTGCATTTCAATATTGCATCTAAGTTCTGTACACACTCACACAGGATATGATGATACCAGTACACAGCAAACTGTAAAGTGTATAAAAAATGTATACACGTACACATAATTTAACCAGTGAATGAACATTTGTACACAGACAGTTTCCAGGACCCTTTTGCCTTTCCAGGATTTGTGATCTGCTCCGAACCTTTATATTTCGAGCATGCATCACTTCTGGTAAGTTGTTAGCATTCCTGTGTAGTTGTCTGGCATCCTGCTGGTCACAAACTCAATGAGCCCATTTCACATATTTAATCTTTCTTCCTCATCTCTGGCACCTAGCTTGATGGACTGACTCCCGAGGACAAATTCAGCTAAATTAGTGAACATGCTCACTCCTCTGGTACCGTATTTGGCAATCTCAATTCTGTTTTCAAATCTTGCTGCCTTGTCAGGCCATTCTTTCCTCTTCACTTTGGCAGTTGATCGGCAGATTAATTACAGGCTATACTGTTCCTCCATTGATTCTTATGCTAACTCACCTCTGCTTTTGTCGTAGTCTTGCTGCAAGTTTTTACTTGCCACCTCTCAATTAACTACATTCTCCATCAACTACTTCTTGGGTGTCTAAGTTCCCTCTTTACCTGGACTGTTAACCATCTCTCAATGGATAACTGTAAAAAATAGAAAACAGTAATAAGAACAGTGAACTTCCAGCTCCTTAATCTCTTTGGTAATGGGGTCTTAAATAAATAGTATATCCTAAAAACATAAAATATAATTTGCACACATGCTGCCAACAAGAAATTAGATGTATCGTAACTATCCAATGCAGGGGCCAGATGTAGCGTGGCAGGCCTCGAACTCCGCCACTGTTCTTTACAGTTAAAGCAGTAAGTGTGGAATTATTAATCTTTATTTCTAAATCCATAGAACTGGCAGATAAATTAGATACTTTATAGTTTAAAGAGAAGGTTTAGTACTTTTTTAGTTAGGAAAAAAGTACAAGGATACTGGAAATAAATCTTAGTATAAAGTTGTTCATCCAGGGATGGGTAATATTGCTGTTTTGGAGTTAGGAAATATTTTCATCTATGAGGCAACTAAAGATTCCTTATGCTTTCTTCGTCTATACCTCTAAATCAACTCAAATTTGCACTAATCCTTTTTCAACCTCATTTACTATATAACTATATAATTAGAGGAAACAAGATTGTTCCACATTACTCCTTGTGCACACATGATTTTCATCTTGATTCTGTTAACCCTTCCTGTAATCCCGAGACTCTGGATTTCTTTATTGACATGCTAATTATAGCTTTAATATCTTAGCCCATGGTGATTTTGCACTATCCCTAGGATGTGTCATTGTGTTAATGTGATGCCTAGAGCCATTATAACCCATATAAATCTTAGAGACCTTGTTCAATTTGTTTTGTGTATTTCACTCAGTGTCTCAATGTGTAAGGTTCACTGATTAGTAGAGAGCTGACATTATTCGTAGTAAAGTGCAAACATCATTGATTGTATGCCAAACTGAATTTTTAATAATTAGGTCATTTATTTCTTTGGTATCACTGAATATTTTCTTTGAATATTGCTACTGGGTGCCCCCTAGAGACATATAACTGAATTGGGCAGATTGCATGACTCCCTATATTACTGTTGTAATGATGTTATTGAAGTTAGACAGTAGGCAGTGATCATATTGTCAGATGATACTGCTGGTTTATAAAAGAGTGAAACTGTCTGATTTTCAGTGATAATATTAATTAATGTTTTATACCTGTCATATCTTGTATAATAGTGTTTTTCATACAGCTACAGAGATATTAATGGTTTATTGATTCACTCCCTCAACCTAATATTTTTACTTTTGCAAATAGTTCAATCAAGATGTCTGTAATATGTAGCTTTCATAAATTATACTTAAATTTGTTACAAAATAGTGGTCGGAAATAATCTGTATAAATTGCATTAAAAAAACTGTATAAAAAGGGGATATCAACCAAAAAAACATACAGAGTAATTTTAAAAAGTGATTCTTAGCTATTTTATTCTATTTTAAAAAATTGAATGATTATTGATATAAGTAAATGTAATAACAATTGACACTGACTTTTGAAACTATATACAAATCTTCTTCAGGTCCATTAACTAGGTAGCTTTTTCTTGATTGTTTCAGGAGTGAGAACAAGCAGGGGAGGGAACAGAAAGAGACAGGCAGATGCTGATTCCAAAAGCAAATACAATTTCAAATACCTTAAAAACAAATTGACATTATTAACGTTTGTTGGAAAGTTGCTTAGAATTAGATCTTCATTCATTATGCAAAAAACTTTTTTAGGGGAGTGTCACGTTCGGCACCCTATATCCAGAAATCAAAGCTAAGCTCCCTGGTCTCGGCTCTCACTTCTGCCTGTAACCACCGCCTTTCACCTCGGGAGGAGCCCTCGGCTAATTGGATGCCGCCAGGTCTTAACAGAGAGAGGAGCAAAGCTAACGGTTCTGGACTAGCAAAGGGGCACGATCGTCTCACCAGGATACTGGAAGGAAGAACACCACCAGGAACAAGCAGGCAGGGCCACCACAAGCAAATAGAATAGTCAGACAGGCCAGAATCAGGATTAGAGATCGTAGAATAGTCGGAGGACAGGTAAAGGTTCAGGATTGGAGAGATCAGCGTAGTCACAGACAGGCAAGGTCAGGATTGGAGAGGTCAGAGTAGTAAGCAGGCAGGCAAGGGTCAAACACGGTAGAATAAGTCAGGAATCGCTCAGGATAACACCCAGGAACTTAGTAATA
This sequence comes from Xenopus laevis, assembly GCF_017654675.1. NCBI lineage: Eukaryota > Metazoa > Chordata > Amphibia > Anura > Pipidae > Xenopus > Xenopus laevis. Next base: position 101,106,845 of record NC_054372.1, read on the forward strand.
GAACCTAATAACGGGCAATTTGCTGAAGACTGAATTCCCCTTTTAAACTGTTTGAATTTCGTGCCAATGCGCCTTTCAGAAACGGACGCGCGCGGCACACGCGCCATAGAGGAACCCGGAACCCGGAATGGAGCAGCGCAGCAGCGGGCGTCTATGCCAGGGACACGGCGTTGGACCCCACTGTCCACTAGACCACCAGGTAACTTCCTTACAGGGAGCATTTCATTTAAGCAACGCACAATATCAGCTCCTTTCCTTGGTTCCTAATGATTTCTTTGTAACTGAGCCCTTTTAATTTTTATGCAAAAGTCTATTGTTTCTTTAAATAAATACGAAAGAGACTACAATAGCAGCATTGATGAATAATTTATGCCATGTTTGAGATTTCAGAATGGCTTAGTTCCCTGGAGAAGTAGGATCCTACAATAGCTTTTCTAAATTGCCAAAGGTTATGCTCCAAGATATAACTGTACATATAGTACAGCAGCTTTGTTTGTCAGGTTGTTAGCTAGTATAGTGGGTTACATATATGCTAATTACGTTGGAAAATATGCACTTTGTAAAAGTGGAAAACTGGTTTAGCACATTACAGGGCTTGCGTAAAATATTCATGAGATACTACTTAGAGTTCACTATATGCACTTTAGAAAAATCTTTCCATTTGAAAACAAAAAAATAAAGTTAGCCATGGTGAGGCATTGGCATTACATTATATCTTCATCGCCATCGATGATGAATAGAACACTAGAACTTATGCAACCACACTGTTATGAAGTTTTTTTTTCTGTAGAACAGTGGTAGTCAGATACATATCTACATTACAAAACATTACACATGCTGACATGTTGGTTATTTATAAAAGGTCGAATTTTGAAGCTCAATGAATTTTTTTGCACTCTAATAAATTGGAATGTATTCACAACTCAAATAGGAGGTTATTTATGAAAAAACTTGAACGTCTAACATTGGATTAAATAGGAGCGACCTGAAAATCCTAATCAAAGTTTTCCTCTGAAAATAAAAAAAGGAATGTCAGGAAGGCTATTTACATCTTCAAATGGTTCAATGGACTTCTGCCATTGACTTCTACATGAACTAGGCAGGTTTTAGGTGGCAAAGTATCGAATTAAAACTGTTTCAAGGGTTGATGTGTGATAAATCTCACACTCAAATTTGAAATTGTGAGTTTTGACCCAAAAAAATGGAAAATTTAAATTTCTCATTCAAACCTTAATAAATCTGATATAGTAATTAATTTTTGCTACTAGCAGTTTGCATTTTAATGGACAAGACATGAAAGAAAGTGCCAACTGATGCCTCTATTCTTCTCTGTTGTTTCCAGATAAATGCCCTCCCCAGAAGAAGCACAGTTTTAGCACATGTCCCTTCTCTGGTCACTGTGATAGAGGTTTAATAAAGGGTTAACTAATTACATGTCTTTGTAGTCATAACTAAAAGCAAAAAAAATGCATATCACACATCTCACAATGTTTTACTTTGACTTTTTTTCAGCCAAAAAAATCTAATTGGCTAATGTTCCTTATTGGAGTCTTGACGATCAGGTTGTGAAATTGACTTAATATTCCCAGATATGGTAATAACAGTAATTCAAAGTGTGGAGGCTTATTTATCAACAGTCTCACTTTAGTGGTTTTAGAGGTTTTTAAAACCACAACTAAACTCACATTCTCTAAAACCACAAATGTCATGTCATTAAGGATCCGAATTTAAAAAGTATGGATGAAAAAAAGCACTGAACGATGCTCTAAAAATTACAAATACTTCAAAAGCCTCTAAAAATTATAGTTTTCCAGGCTCATAGCAAAAAAAAAATCCGAAAAGCTCTAAAGCGATCCAAATTTTTGCATTCGACGTTTGTGGTTTTAACATTTATAAATCTCTAATCTTTAGAGCTTTCCAGAAATACAGGAAAGCCACAACTTTTTCGAGATACGTGAAAAAAATAGAAATGGGCACCTTAGTCTAAAATACAGGAAAGCCACAATTTTTTTGAGATTTGTGGAATAGATATTAGATTGTTAGTAAATGGGCCCGTTAGTCTCTGTTGATTTATTATTGCTCGATACAGTTGAGTGACGGTAGGATTCCATAATATTTATCTCAAATTTTTAGAGCTTTCAAGAAATACAGGAAAGCCACAACTTTTTCGAGATACGTGAAAAAAATAGAAATGGGCACCTTAGTCTATGTTTTTTTAATATTGCTCGATATAGTTGAGTGACGAGAGGATTGTATAATAATTAATTTTCATTTTCTTTCAGTTGTTACATTGGATCATTGCTATCTAGTTGTTCGTATGTTCGTATTCTATAATACTGACTAAACTTAAGCTGACTGTTTCCATTAAGCTTTTATTTTGTCACTAAAACTAAACCCTAAAAATGAATATGGTTAAAAATGCCATATTTTACATACTGAACTTTGACATAATATTGGGGGTCATTTATCAACACTGGGCAAATTTGCCCATGGGCAGTAACCCATGGCAACCAATCAAATTGCTGCTTTCATTGTTCTACTTGCAGCTGGCTTTAAAAAGCTAATCACTAATTGGTTGCTCTAGATAACTGCCCATGGGCAAATTTGCCCAGTGTTGATAAATGAGCCCCACTGATTGATACAAGCCGAAAGTTTCAGCTTCTCAATAGCAGCAATGATCCAGGACTTGTCGCAGGGAGTCACCATCTTGGAAAGTGTCTGTGACACTCACATGTTCAGTGCGCTCTGAGCAGCTGTTGAGAAGCTAAGCTTAGGGGTCTTGGCAAATTTACAAGCAGAAAATTAGGTTGGCCTGTCATATAAGTTGATGCTACGAGGCTGATTATTAAATTCTAATGCTAGTTGCACTGGTTTCTGTGCTGCCATGTAGTGTCAGACTGGAGGTCCCACCAGGCCTTTAAATTCAGTGGGCCCCCACACCATCCCCCTGGCCCTCCTGTGCTACCACTGTCCCTCCCCCTCTGTGTGTGCATGTGTTCGCATGTTTTACTGGCATGGCAGCATGACCGTTGAAGGAGATCGAGTGCAGGAGCGGGTCTGGGCTGGAAGGCCCAAAGGAGCCGAGGGCCCACTGGGTTTTTTCCCGGTGTCCCACCGGCCCAGTCTGACCCTGTTGCCATGTACCAATTATGTGAATTATTTACTAATCAGCCTTATATTGTGACATTTATATTCTGTATTTACAGTATATTATGAGCATGTGCAGTGAATCAGCAGAGAGGAAGATGGGGAGCTACTGGGGCATCTGGGGCATCTGGGGCATACTGGAGGCACAGATATTGCCTGCTAAAGGGCCGCGGTTGCCTTGCCCTGGTGCAAAAGCCCAAAACCTACATGTTTACCATTCAAATGTACAACATTCCTAGCTACTTCTTTAGTTAGCTTTAAAGTCTCCTTACACTCAAGGGTTTTATTTGGACACATTAGTTGTGCTTGACTTATATACCGTAGTTCAAATCAGCAGCATATGGTTTTGCTTTTTGATGCTGCTAATGTAATTCTACAGAAACAATCTGTACACTTTGGATTTATTTATTTTATTGACGTAAAAAAACATGTTTTGCAATGTTAAGAGTATGTGTGGGTTTTTATTTTAATATTCTATTATTTTATGAACATATCATCAAATTTCATAGGAAACACTGATTACCTCAGCTTATTTATACAAAGCCCATATTACTAACCACACAAACTGCTAATTTCTTTGTGATTGCTTCTTTGATGGATGGAATTATTTTTCTAAGCTCATTCAGAATGTACAGCCACAGTACAATTGCTTTCTATAATGTTCACTAAGCTGTATTCTTATATTCATCTGAAAACATTTACTTCACTCTACATAACATCTGTAAACTAATTATCTTTTGCATACTTTTTATCTTTTTTCATTCCTGAACCCAGATCGAAAATATTTTTTAGAAACATTAGTCATCATGCTCCATGCATAGAATTTATTGACACAATCAGATCAATTAGATTCCTTGCCAACATTTATAGATAATGGCTTTTACAAATGAGCACGGAAATGTGGCACTCCTTTTAATTCCTAAAAACATCAAGGAATAATTCATTATGTTTTTTAAGTAATCATTTGTGTTTAAATGGAAAATAAACAGCTCATGTTTTAACATATTTGGTTCAGGATCCCTTATCTGGCATTGCAGTATCCATAATGCTTTGCTCCAAAACATAGTTTTATGGATTTAGCAGCAGATTGCAAGCTCCTTCACCAAGCTCCAGGATTTCCAACCTGTAACTGAAGGGAGGAGGAGGAGGAAAAGGAAGGCGCATGTGTAATATATTTTTATTTAACAATAGGAGATACTTCTCCCTATGTAATTTAAAGCCAAGTCTTCAATCATTCTTGATTCAAAAAGTCAGCAACATTTTTTTTGTGCTAGAAATAATTCTCTAATAATGGCTGTCTACGAGAATGCTCTCCTAGAATGAGGAATGTGACCTAACACTGTTTTTATGTAAACAAAATCTTTATGGATAAGGTTTTTACAGCAATCTCATAATGTTTATTTTGATGATGGTATATTCATTGACCAAAGCTTGTTGTAGGAGTATAGTTTATAGTGTTTTTAACCTTATTTTAAATAATTCTATTTTTATCTTTGATCTTAGCTCACTTTTACACTCATTGTATATATATATATATATATATATATATATATATATATATATATATATATATATATATATATATATATATATAATGTCTTATATTAGTAATGTCCTTGGAAAGAAACGAGCAACCACAGGGTACTCTTGAAAAATCAAAAAAGTGTATTAAAGAAAAGCATATACAGCCAACGTGACGTTTCGGGACCTTTCTCAAGGCATCAAAAGTTACCTTGAAGTTCCATGACCTGTATAAAAACACTCGGCCTTCGGCCTCATGTTTTTATATTAACATGAAACTCCTCTGTAACTTATAATATGTCATATTTTACAAGAGGGGGTACTTTATTCACTATATATATAGCACTCTTCTGCTACTGCATGAGATCTAGCACACATTTATTTGCAAGTGGTGCTACAGGAGTCCTGTGCCTCCGCTATATGGGAGAGCAGGTAGACTTTAATATGGCGTGCCTCCACCCAAGGTCAGGACAGGCTGAACTGTAATACCCCTCCCTGGGAACTTCTCTGATCCGCAATACACATACACAGTGGGACGGTTGATGGATTTATTTGGCAGGACACTATAACTTTAAATTACAGTGATACTGCCAGCCAGGAGCAACTTCACTGAATAAATGCAGCTGATGATCTCTGAACTGCTGAAGGGAATCCCCACTTATGTGGCAGTTGCTTCAAAATCCTGAGAAGGACTCCCTTTGGCTTTCTGTGCCCTGAGAAGAGCACTCTTTGTTCTTCAGAGCCCTGACAAGGACCCCCTTTCCTTCCTCACCCTAAAGAGAGCGCGCTTTTCTGCCACTGGGGTTCCCTACTAAGTTTCCCACACACAAACTCTGGGAGTATGTACATTTACTTGTAGTCTCTCTCCATACCTCCCAACATTTTGGAAGTAAAAAGAGGGACAAAAAATTTTTTCCCACACGTAGCGCAGCAATTTTTTGACCACACCCTTTCTGTGGCCACACCCCCTAATTACCATGTTTGTTTTACAAAATTTGGCAGGTTATTAAAGTTTGAAAATATTTCTCCTTATCTAAACTGTGTTTTTGTGTCTCAAAATTGTTTCAAAGTATCTTATTTGCACCTGTTAGATGTTCTGGGCTCTCTGCTAAAAGCCAATTAAGTGAGAAACTTTGTTTCTTTTTCTGGCTGTTCAGTGCAGAGAAAAGAGGGACTTTCCAGTACAAATGAGGGACTGCGGGTTGAGCTGTCAAAAGAGGGACTGGAGCAGTAGCACTATTCTCCCTCTTCTTTCCTGTCAGCTCACAGAGCATGGGGCTCCTCCCCTCCTTCCCCTGCTTACACAGAATCAATACAGATCTATCTATCTATCTATCTATCTATCTATCTATCTATCTTTCTATATAAACTTTATTTGCACTCTTTTCACTTTAAATTAAACTTTGAGGTACCTTTTTCAGAGGGCAATGTGATTATTATTATTGATAAAAACGTAACACATTATATGACTTAACTTTAATTATATTGTGCTTTTAATCTTCATGTGTGTTAGGTAGGATATGTGCATGCAATATTGTGAGAGAAATCAGCTGTGGATGCATTACTTTTATATATGGATAGGGGTGTCAGTTAGGTTAAACGTCCATTAGGTGGCACATGGGATATAAGAGTTGTACTGGTACCGGCACATGTGCAGTGTAATAGAAGAAGCAGGGAAACCATTTTTGGTATGGGAACAGTAGTCAGCGTGTGTCAGCAGAAGTGATGTCGGCAGAAGTGATGTCACTTTTTGTTATGCACTGACTCCCTGTTCTCCCACAACTTATCTGCCTTACAGGCCTTAGTGCTGCTGGTCTGGAACACTGTGTTTGGTATGTACTTGATTATATGTGTTAATGACTTGGTAATTATACATTGTTGTCATTGTATGCTTTATTAAACCACTTATTTGCATACCTTAAGTGTCTGTATGAATGATGTGGTGGAGTCCCTTTTTGTAAGGGTATTTGTGAGCAGCCTGCTCCTTCTGCTTTGCTCTCAGTACAATGACAATGGCTATATGCCTGACCCCCATGAAGCCAGCTCTGCCCAGTGCAATTTTGCTGTGGGGTGAAACTGTGGGCGTAATAGACCAGTATGGCTGTACCTTTGGGTTGCCACATCTCTGGTTTTGACCCAGACAGCCGGGGTCAAAACTGCATGGCAGGTTTTCCAAATTAGGAAAACCGGGAAGGATTCCCCATGGTTGGCATGTCATAGCCCCGCCCCTGATGCCCCTCCCAGATTCAAATGGGCCAAAAGGTGGCATCCCTACCGTACATATTAAAATCCAATGAGTGGATTTTTGCACAATTTTGCCACTTACATTCTGGTGCCAAGTTGGACTAATTCTAACATATGAGCCCCAGGCCAGTATATAGCCAGCTTAGGGGTTTATATAAAAGAGCAGCTGTAGCACTGAAAGTAACTATTGCATGTGCTGAATACATAACACTGTCACACAGGATAAGCCAGTTATGTTGGTACAATTTTAACCTCAGGGGTGATGCATAATGAATCAGTTTTTTCAGCTGTAAACCCCCACTTCTCTATTCGCAGGCTGACATGACAGTTACTGTAGAAAAAGTGTCTCTTTGTTTTGGAACTTGTAAACCAGAAAACATCTAATTTTGCAATATCAACATTGATATATGCTGTAAAAAAAACTTCACCCCCCCCCTCCAATTAGATATTCACAGTTACAAGACTAAAAATGGTGATGAATACCTAGCGATCCCGACCCGAAATGATTACAAATGGACTGTTTTAGAGCACAGTGAGGGATAAATGGACTGAAATCAACGTCACAAGGCAATCAGGATTTCTCAGAATAATTCACTTGTAAGCACTTCCTCTTCCTACTCTGTGCCTGAAACAAAGTTCGAGGTAGGCGTGACTGGAATCTGTTTACACTCACACTAGAAGCCAAACAGACTCGTGACAGACACCGGCTTCTCAATGTAGCGACTAAATGGACATATCTGGTTCCTGAAGTGGAGTTCCTGCTTTGGCAGCAGTTTTCTTTTTCCCCTGGGCCAGTCTGTGTGAGGTGGGAATGGCTGAGGAGGAGCTGCTGGGCAGCGAGGAACACACAGAGAACAAGGATGAGGACCTAACACACAATGGGGACATAATAGTGTCGAATGGGGATAGGTGCCGGCTGAGGACCTACAAGCGAAGATGGTTAGTCCTGGGAGCAATCTGCCTGCTGAGCTGTACCAATGCCATGGTGAGTGGAGGCAAATAGTAAGTAGTAATTTTCACTTTAATTTATCATTTCGCTTATAATACTAGCTGCCATCTACGTCATAATGTAGATGAATATCTTTTTTCTGTGCCCAAAACTAGATGTTTTTATAATGGAAGTCAATGTAACTGTAACAAACTTTTAAGTACAGTAGAACCCCATTTTATGTATTTTCAGGGAACCAGAAAAAAATGGTGTAAAAATTGTAAAATAAGGGTTGCATAGGGTTTACATATATAAGTATACAAGTATTTTGTACAAATTGTTGCATAGGGTTCATCACAATGTGTTTAAGGCAGTATGTGCTCATACAAGAGTATCTTTGTGTATGTGGTGGGGAGTAACGAGTAATATGTATTGGGTGTGGAAAATGTAAGAAGATGTGTGCAGGGATGTTATTTTATCTCGTTGTGTATGTTATGTATGCAGCAGAGATGACAATAAACCTTCTTGTCGAAGTGCTTTATGCATAATATATAGGTAAAACCACACAAAAAAAGCAATGTATCTGTCTGTTCCTTTCTGATCACTGGTTCTGACTCCTGAACAGAAGTCAGTTAATCTGCTGGCTGACAATTTTTTCAGGAAACAGAACTAGAAGTGTAAAGTTCTGGGCACACAGGCTGTTGTCAGACTGCATATTTTTACAGGCTGAGAGAAGCAGATCTGCTCAGTGCCCCTGCTCCATTGATTTGAATCCTAAGCCAAGGTCAGCATGGAGATGCCTCCTTTCACATATTTGGGCTGACCTTAGCTTCAGCCCCACTGTGTGTGAGTGCACATAGGCTGAATGGATTCAAATCAGGGGTACTGAGCAGATCTGTTTCTCTTAGCCTGAACAAATACACAGGTTGACAACAGCCCAGAGCTTTCAATCTGTGTACCCATAGTCGAATGCATATTTTAGCAGTGTCTTTCTCGTTGCAGCTCTGGATCAGTTTTGCCCCTGTGGCTGACGTGACAGCAAGTTTCTTCAAGTGCAGCCTGGATGTTGTCAACTATCTGTCTCTTGTCTACCTCATTATTGCGATACCAGTTGGTTTTGGAGCGTCGTGGCTGATAGATACCCTTGGTCTAAAATGTGCTGTAAGTACTTCATCCTTTAAAGGACAGGGAAAGCCTTTCAATCAGCTTTGTAGTATGTTAAAGACCTGTCCCAGATCGCTAGGTTAATTTTCAGAAACAATGTTTATTTAGTTCCCCCTTTAAAATCTATTTTCTCGGTTGCAGTTGCCGTTTTGCTGAAAATGACATCACTAAGGTCTCCACTTTCATTAATTTGCGCATGCGGGTCTTCTGGGGGACACTGCCCACAAGTGAAGCTTGTTCACATTTACTGTGCACCAGCAGCTTCTAGATCAAGCTACTGCGCATGAGCAAAGTTTTCTTGGTCTGTGTGAAGGAGCAATGAATCGTGGGAACTTTTTCTTAATAGAGTTTATGCTTTTTTTAAAAAATAAAATGCAGCCACAGCTAAAATCAAAGTGAGTGATTTCATGAGTACTGCTGATCTCATTGCATGTATGCTTATCTGCTGAGACCTAAATGTTAAACTGACTTCCCCTGCATTTTAAAGACATTATATAGAAATCGATATTTTGGGATTTTCACAACCAGCCATTATGCGCAAGGCTGAGGTTCTCCATATAACAAAATTGCCCCTAATCCGGAAAACCCCAGGCTCCAGAAAACAAAACAATGAAAGCAGCTCTCAAAGCATTTGATTGAGATTTGTTTTTGTAATTTTCATGGTACTTAGTATGGCTGAGTGTGCACAAATTAGTGGTGTTTTTGTGAAATGCTTGCACATTCTCACTATCTGTGGCTTTATTCTTCTGCATTTCTTGGCCTTTTGCTTTATTTTCTTTTCTCTTTTTTTTCAACCTTACACTTCAGGTTTGTGTTGATATCTATTCTGTAGTGTTTTGACTTCAGCTACATTCTTCAAGGGTTAGAAGGTATTAATGCCATTCTATTTAGGTAAGTATAGGGATATGCAAAAATATGCATCTTTAAAAGGGTTGTTCACTTTCAAACACCTAGTTGTTTTCAGATAAATCACCAGAAATAAAGACTTTTTCCAATTACTTTCTATTTGTGACAATTTTTCTAATATTGAAGTGTCAAGTGTAATTTTTCACTTTCTAAAGCAGCTCTGGGAGGGGGGTCGCCGATCCTGTAAACTGTTCTAAATTGATACATTTAGTTGATACATTTCTTATCTTTGTCCCTGCTGAGCAGAATTCCTGAGTTTCATTAAAGGCAGCTGTTAGAATTGATACAATAGTTGCTAATATTACACAGACGATGCTGAAAAAGGTATCAACTCAATGTTGCAAAATTGTACAGTTTAGAATCCGCACCTGAATTACTGAGCTGCCAGACTCAAACACTAGAGCTTGGGACATTAAACTTTAAACTTAGATTTTGAAAAAACTGTAAAAAAATAAAATAATGGAAAGTAGTTTAAAAAATTATTTATTTCTGGGGAAAAAATCTGAAAACACTTGAACTGAAAAAAGTGTTTGGAAGGTGAACAAGCCCCTTTAACCAATTAAATTGATCTAGGTATATCAAGCGTTGGTAGGTAATACTGTATATATTAAGTAGGAAATAGAAAAGACTTTCAAAACAGTGATTATACGCCTGGGAGCTGTTTAATATTTATAGAGACAATACAAATAATGATATAATGGGCAGTATATCCCCATGTTCAACATGAGTTCAATGAAAAAGGCTTATGCTGAACATACTTTTTGTCTATTATTTATTTAATAAGTATTTTCTTTTACAGATAATATTTAGCTCTTGGCTAAACATGATTGGGAGCATCATACGTTGTGCTGCTGTTGTACCTTACCTCAATCCCTCTGGCACACACACTGGGATCTATTACCTTTTTACTGGGCAAAGTCTTTGTGCAATAGCCCAGCCACTTGTGTTATTTGTACCTGCTAAGCTTGCAGCTGTATGGTTCCCTGATCATCAACGTGCAACAGCTAATATGATTGCTTCTATGGGTAAGTAGTACATTCCATGTCCTTGTGGTGTGGGGTAGGTTTCACTTGGGGGTGCCAATATGTTTTTCTCATGGCCAGTGCTCCTTTTAATATAAAACTGCACAGGTCCCGGGATAACAGTGCTGCACTGCCTTATTCCTGGCTTGGTCTTGCACATGTGCAACATTTTCAGATTTTGCAATACTGTGCATGCACGAATGCCAGTTAGTACTACTAGGGGATCCTGGAATAAAATGGGCTGGTGGTTTTTTTTTCCATAAAAAAAGACAGGCCCGGGAAAAACATTAATAACCTGCCTAATATACTGCCTCTTCCAGTGACTCAGCCTTGAATGTAGTGCTTATGTTTCTTAAAGGAAAACTATACCCCCATACAATCTAGGTCTCTATAAAACGATATTGCATAAAACAGCTCATATGTAAAACCTGCTTCATGTAAATAAACCATTTTCATAATAATATACTTTTTAGTAGTGTGTGCCATTCTAAATTGAAAATTGCCATTTTTTAAAAGAAGGGCCACCTCCTAGTATCGTACGATTCACTGTGCACACAAACACACCAAATAAGCCATACGTGTTAGGTCACATAAGCCAATTAAAAGACAAAGTTGTGTCTTTTGCTTCAACACTTCATCTTGTTACAGTTAGAGCTGCAGTATTTCTGGTCAGGTGATCTCTGAGGCAGCAAACAGACAATCACCAAAAGGTGTTAAAGGGCAGTTTTTACTTACTTAATTTGATATAAACTACCTGTTGCTTAAATATTCATTTTGGGGTATCGTTTTCTTCTTAAGTTGATTGGATGTGTTATAGTGTAGTGCTGAACTCTGACACCCAATACAAGGAATTATATTTGACTGCTCAAAGCAATATGATGAAGCTTCACCCAATCAGTAAGTTTAAAAGGGTTTAGTTAAAGAATCTTATTTCGTGAGGATCAGAATACTCACTAGTTACTTGTTTTACTTATTTTACATAAATAGCAATTACCTTGACATCAGTGTGATTATAATATATAAAACATATAAACAGTCCTTCAGTGCAGGAAGTGTTATAAAATAGGAAATAATTAGAAGCAATATATTAATAAAATACACCACCAAATATAAAGTATATGTTTTCCTTTCTCTTTTACCAGCCAATCCTTTGGGTGTGCTTCTAGCTAATGTTATTTCCCCAATCGTTGTAACCAAAGAGGAGTATATTACACACATGGTAAGATGTCTCTTGAGTGTGTCCCTAAAACATTGATAACACAGCTGCACTTAAATGCTTTTTTTTGGTTTTTAAAGCTTGGAATCTATGCTGTTCCTGCTGTAGCTGCCTGCGTTCTTGCAACTGCTGGGATTCGTGAGAAATCTCCTCCAACTCCACCGTCAGCAAGTGCTTTTAACACAACCTCTGAGCCCTTTATATCTGGTATAAAACAGGTAAAAAGTTGTATATTTGTGTAAATCTTTGTCTGCTTGTGTGTATGGTGGTGGGGCAGTTTACAAAAGAGGAGGGTGTGGGTGGGTGGGGCAGTTTAGTATTGAATCAATAAATATTTCACAACATGAAACAGACATTTAAAGAGAAATATTTAAAAATATATTTAAAAGACAATGTTGGATAGAATTGTATCCCTAATTTGGCTTAAAAAGACAAATACCCACTAGAGGGGTAGAGCATGGGCTACACTGGACCCTCTTTCAACAGGATGGGCTTTCACTAAATGGAAAGAGCACACGAGGGTGTTGTTGCACCACAACTCTATACTGCCAAAAGTGTAAAATAATAGAAAAAGGACACCAGTGGTTCTTTGCAACAAGATAACAGCAGGCTTTATCCAATGTAAAGCACAGGGTTGATAATACTCACACACATGAGGTAGTAGTAACAAATGGCAGGTACAGTCACAGGTGTAGCAGATACAGGCAGAATAACACCAATGAATGTATAGCTGGGGGAGTTGAAGTATACACGTTGCAGGTTGTCAGTACTTTATGTGGACCGGATCCCCTACAGTAGACGTGGAACAGGAATAGAACAATAACCTGTTTCCCTTGTCAGTACTGGTGTCACTTCACTACAGACAAGCTGGACCTTAGGGAGAGCTACTCCCTTCTATCCTCCTTGGTAGAGCTGAAATGCTGCTCTTACTAACTAATGCTCACTGACTCACTCCTCCTAGAGAGTGCTATAACAGTGACTAACCTGCACACTAGCTAACCTCGTTCATAGGGTCCCTGTACCCCAACTGCTCTAAAGGGATTGTCCCTTTAGGGCCTAACACTTCTGGGGCCATGTTGACTCCAGGCTTAATGGAACATCCACCCAGATCAACTGCTGCAGGCCAAAGAGGAAGGACCTCCCCCTGCCAAGCACTATGTTACAGTGAGGCACAATATGGTCATCAACCTACGGGCCAATGAACCGGGCATGTAAAATAAGTAAAAAAGTTTACATGGGTTTTAACCCAGAAACAAGGAAATGAGGTACTTGTAGGGAATGAAGCCATAGGGGCCATGGTCCTATGGGTCCTTACAGATTAGATTAAAAGAGATAAGATGTTTCTTGTTTTTGTGATATGTTATTCCTAATCCTTCTCGGTTTCCAACGTGAGTGCAGTCTTTGTTAGCCCAGACCTCTGGTGGGAAGAGCACCATTGTGATATGTGCCCTTTAAGATACAGTATCTGGAGGCAATGATACCTCAAAATGTATGATATCGCTGTGCTGTTAACAACTGTGTGTTTGCTTCAGAGGCACTGCTACAGTTTATATAAAATAAGCTGCTGTGTAGCCATGGGGGCATCCACTTAAATTGAATAGGACACAAATTGGACTCATTGGGATGAATTCACAAAAGTGGAGATAGCCCATTTTTGGAGTAAAAGTGATGGTAAACTGGAGTAAAATATTTTCTCCATATTCACAAGCAGAAATCTGCGTTCCCACTCAACCGCCACCTTTCATATTTTAATGAAAGAAAGACAGTTTACAGACACTTCTATGAATTTGTCTTTCAAACAACATAAAAATGGTGTAAAAAGTAAAGTGGAGTAAAGCTCAGTATAATTTTTCCCTATTTGTCAGATCAATTCTAAAATAATTTGCTCTGCTTTGGTTTACCCAATCTTCATTTCACACCTCTTGTTGGGAAGAATTAACATATTAATAGGGATTAGCATTTTATATTCAGGGCACAAGTTTCTGTTTAACCCTATTGGTGTAAAAGCCTCATTAACAAAACAAGTAAAACATATACAAATCCCTATATTATGCAAAAAGCATTTCTTGTATTTGACCCTTGTTCTTGTTACAGAAGTGGAATTACATAAACATGTAGGCAGATTTATAGAAAGCCCCGGTTATCCTGAAAAAAACGATGTATAATTTTCCTAGGTAAAATAAACCCCCTCCCCCAAAAATTCCAATTTGATGGCTTACTGACAGATGTAGTAAGAGCTAAAGACAAATTTAGAAAAAGTCTTTGAAATTTCATGCAAGAGACAAAATCTGAAAACTGTCTGTTTAAAAGACAAATTCACAAAAGTAGAGGTTTGTGAATTTGGTGGGAAATCCGACCATTTTTATCTCCAATTTAATTTTCCCTATATTACCACTTTTGTCAATTCCCCCATTGTGTACACCCTAAAGCAATGTATAAAAATGTATGGTTTATGTAATGAAACATTCCCTGACATTTTTTTTAGCTGCAAACAAAAAACTAATCTTTTGTGTGTAAACTGCACAGAAATGTGAGTAGATCCAAATAAGTACAAAATTATATTTTGCTTTGTTTTTAGAATTCAGAAATTCTTGTCTTGGCCTTAACTTGCTCGTGCATGAACACACATCTTAGAGCAAACATTGAACAAGAAGACACTTCCAGTTATGAGTTCTGATGTTGAAATTGTATTTATGTAAAGTTTATGTGAAGAATTATTGAAACACTGAAAGCAGAATGGAGCCAGTCTGATGAAATGCCTGACATTCAAAGCCCAGGATACACAATAGATAACAGATTGTATCTGATCCTATTGTTTACTGCAGAGCTTATCTGTTACCTGATGTACATCCTGTGCTTTTTCCAAACAGACAATATCGTTTAGTATCTTTACAACATTAGTATGATGAGGTTTAGGAGAAGCTAGAAGTGTGAGTGCTGCTGACAATACCCTTTAGTCCCTAGAAGAGAAACAATTTGTATATTGTATTGGTAACAGATCAATTCTGGTATCAAATACAGCTGGAGTTTATCGGTTGCTTCATAATTTCCACCTTCTGACTGAAATAATTAGCATAAGGACTGTTATTAGCATGAATGTTTAATAAATGTGTTTTCTTCACAGCTCGTGACAAATAAAGCTTACATCATCCTAATGTTGTGCTTCGGAGCAGGAATTGGGATTTTCACTGCAATTTCTTCTTTTCTGGAGCAGATTCTGTGCTTCAGGGGCTATTCAAATGTAAGTTTAATAAATATTAATACAAAATGTGGTTTATTTTAATGCTGAGATACCCACTTTAATTAGATTATGCATGCCTGACTAACTTTGCCTAGGAAATCTATCCATAGGTTCGCACACTCAAAAGTATAAAAAAATTCAAAGGCAAGAGTGGTATATAAATTTTTTTTACTGTTATGCAGAATAAACATCAAGAACAATTCAGTGTTGAATTAACAAGCTCTGTGTACATACATCGTATAATTGAACATATAGTAGGGATGTACCGAATCCGGTGTACCGGTTCGGAATTTGGCCTTTTGAGCAGGATTCAGATTCAGCTGAATTTTTCTGCCCGGCTGAACCAAATCTGAATCCTAATGCAAATTAGGGGCGGGGAGGGAAATCACATTACTTTTTATCACAAAACAGGAAAGTAAACAGCGCCGATTCTGACTAAGGAGACGCCTGAGGCGGCTCCTGCAATGCCGCCCCCCCCTCACCAACTTACGTGTCAGGAGGGGAGGCAGAAACACTATTGGGGAGAGCGCAATTGCGCTCTCTCGCAATAGTACAGCCGAATTTCCGGTTCAAAAACTGGAAATTCGGCTCTTAAAGGTGCAGGAGTGGCTTTTTGCCGCCCCTGGAATCCTTTCAGGCGCTGCCGCCTGAGGCGAGCGGCTCAGCTCGCCTCATTGGCGGCGCGCCCCTGAAAGTAAATAAAAGTTTTCCCCTTCCCACCCCTAATTTGCATATGCAAATAAGGGTTTGGTATTCGGCCGAATCTTTCGCGAAAGATTCGGGGGTTCGGCTGAATCCAAAATAGTGGATTTGGTGCATCCCTAATATATACCACCCAATAGCATTGCTTAGCAAAAACAGACAAACAACAAGGAATCCTCTTGACAAAGGCCATATTGCTGAAACGTTGGGGCTACTCTCATTCTCTCGGTAGGTGTATCCGCTCCTTGTTGTTTGTCTTTTTTTGCTAAACAATGCTATTGGGTGGTATATATATGTTCAATTGCATGATGTATGTACACAGAACTTGTTAATTTAACAGTGAATTGTTCTTGATGTTTATTCTGCATAACAGTAAAAAAAAATTATATACCACTCTTGCCTTTGAATTTTTATACTTTTAGTATGCAAACCTATGGATAGATTGTATTGTATTTAGTTACTCTATGTGGGGGGTAACTTTTGGTTTCTGCACCTCATATTTTGCTCCACTGAACATTTTGATAAATTGGTGTGCCCTCCATCCATTGCTAACTTTGCCTAGAAAGCCACATAGAATTTTTTAGACCATCGAAAAAACACACATTATCACTTGACACATATAAATAACCTGTAAATAACAACAGTGTAATGATAACATTTGTTGTGATCTCCAGGCAGTATGGTAGATGTAAGTCATTTTCAGTTATGCATGCATAAGTAGCGCTGAATAAAATATACATACAGTCAGTGTAGTATATGCATATGATACTAAAACTTTAATTAATCTAGTTTTTTTTTCTAGCTTTTTGCAGGTGTGTGTGGAGCCCTGCTTATTTTCTTTGGGTTCATTGGTGCATTAGTTTGTGGACTTTATGTTGACAGGACGAAAAAATTCAAAGAAGTTGTCAAGATCTGCTTTGCCTTAACTGCTCTGACAAGCATTGCATTTGCACTGGTGAGTTAATTGGCTTGGTTAGAAGAAAGCATTATAACAATGCAAGCCACTTTGGAAAGCCCAAAAGGTAGTAGAGCTAGCTACTTTTTTATTCAAATAATTGTATCTGTAGTGGAATATTGAAGATTCTTTCAGAGAATAAATAATGTAAGTAAGGTTGAAAAAAAAGAGACACAAATTCAACCCTTTAAGTCTATATATAACCTGCCTAACTGCTAGATGATCCGAAAAAAAAAACATTTGAAGCCTCTCCAATTTGCCTCAGAGGGGAAAAAATCCTTCCTCACTCCAAGATGCAATCAGATCAGTCCCTGGATCACCTTGTACTATGAGCTTTCTTCCATAACCGTGTATTCCCTCACTTGATAAAAATTATTCCATACATATTTTTTGTCTCCTAAGATAAAATAAAAGGGCTGTGGTGTTTAGGAAATGATGGTAACTAAGATAATTGAATCCATATTGGTGCCAAAACAATCCTATTGGGTTTATTTTTATTTAAATTATTTTTTTAGCAGGTATGGAGATCCAATTTATGGAAAGACCCATTTTCCAGAATATCCTAGGTCCCGAGCATTCTAGATAACAGATTCCATACCTGTATTTACATAGATTCGTGTCACAATTGCTTATCATTTTATGACCTTGGCATTTAACATTACCTGAAGGATTATGGTATATAGTTGATAAAGTCTAGGTTCAGGATCTATGACAAAAGAACATAGTTTGGACATATACTGTATAGTTGTTCTTATTCAGTTAAGTTAAAAATAATTCTTGGTTACTGAGTTACTGAGCATGGCTCGTTTAGATGTCGCTTAAGCTGTTTTAGGTTCCAAGAGGATAGCCGTACTCCACTATTTGCTTTTACTGGTCTCCACCTTGCCCAGACAAACAACTTAGACTGACAGCTCTGCATTCCCTCAATGTTGAGGCTTAGGGGCACTATCAGTTTATTAATCAGTTAAATCACACATTTAACATACACACATGTATAAGTGCAACAAGTAAAAAAAGGGTATTATGCTGCTTTTGTTTGCATACAGATTATACATTTTTTTACACATACCATTTATTTTGCTATGTAAGTGACTTAGCAATTGTACTGTCATAAAGGATGAACGTTGGCTTAAAGGAGAAGGAAAGCTACGGAGGCATTTTATTGCCAATAGATTAGCTGCAATAGTGCAAGCTAGAATGCTATATTTATTCTATAGAATGTTTTACCATACCTGAGTAAAAAGCTCTAGAAACTCTGTTTGTTTAGGATAGGAGCTGCAGTATTAATGTGGTGTGACATCACTTCCTGCCTGAGTCTCTCCCTGCTCTTGGCTCAGATTACAGTAGGGAGGGGTGGGGGGAGAGAAGCAAACTGAGCATGCTCACGCCCTGGGCAATGAGGTTTAAGCTGAAGGCAGGAAGTCTGATACAGAAGCCCATGTGTACACAATAGAAGGAAAGAAATGCTGTGTTTCTTTTGACAGGGGACTCAGAGCAGCATTACTTAGAGGGTTTACTGGTATATTTAGATGGACCTTTCGGATAAGGCTTACTTCGTTTTAACCTTTCCTTCTCCTTTAAAGGGATCCTGTCATCATTTTTATGGTGTCGTTTTTATTTCTAAATTACACGGTTTAGAATACAAATTAACTCTGCCATGTAAAATTTCATTCCTATTCCAACAAGTGAATTATTTTAGGTGTAATATTGGAGTGTAGGCAGCCATCTCAGGTCATTTTGCCTGGTCATGTGCTTTCAGAAAGAGCCAGCACTTTAGGATGGAACTGCTTTATGACTGTTGTTTCTCCTACTCAATGTAACTGAATGCATCTCAATAGGACCTGGATTTTATTATTGAGTGCTGTTCTTATATCTACCAGGGGGCTGTTATCTGGTTACCTTCCCATTGTTCTGCTGATGGGCTGCTGGGGGGGGGGGGTGTTTGATATCACTCCAACTTGCAGTTCAGCAATAAAGAGTGACTGACGTTTATAAGAGCAAGTCTCAAAATGAAATATTAAAAAAATCAATTTACTCTTTTGAAAATATGGTTTGAAATATGGATTTCAGTGCAGAAGTCTGCTGGAGCAGCCCTATTAACTGATGTATATTGAAAAAAATATTTCCCTCATGACAGTATCCCTTTAAGGGAATGGGAAAACTGTAAAAGGCCAGTAAAATTAAAGTAGTAATATACAGTGAACTTTAAACATACTAATACAATAATAAATGAGAATATACTGTAGCTCATATGCCTTAAAGCACAACCTGAAATATAACGGTACGCTGGCATTTTGCAAAGATCATAATCCAAATGAAATTTAGATACAGCTAGATTAAAAATCTGACACCTGTACTTCATCATTGTGGTTTTTATTGTTTTTAATATCTAAAGGTTAGTGCATTACTAAGCGGTCAGTCATGAAATGGACATTAAATGTACTCCCTCGTAAGATAGGTTTAGTTTTGAAATGACCGCTTTTTAACTGTACTATTAATTGAATTTTTATCATCTTGCTGCAGTTGGGAATTTCTTATCATTTGCATACAATGTGTTAATTGCTGTTGTAATCTTTGATCTCATGGGTAATTAACTTTCCTGTCATGGGTTAGAGATATAAAATGTAATGATGGCATAATGTTTAAATGCATTTTCATTACCAAACTCTTTTTTGCTTTTCACTACAAGAACTGCAGTTATGATTATCACCTAACTGGGTTTGTGCACTTTATAATATTTTCAGAGAATTAGGATTGGAGCTGCTTTGGGCTCTGACAGCATTAAATATGAAGTTGCCCCTGCATTCTACTATATGTTCAGTGGCAATAAAATGACGTTAGCACTGAATTTATACCGGTATTCAGGGTCAGACTGGGCCGGCGGGACACTGGGAAAAAATCTGGTGGTCCCCACCGACCCAGATATATCAGTATAACAAAAGTTTATATTACATTTTCATTTTTGAGAGATTTCCCCTTTACAATTGGCTAAAAGTGTGTGCAGACACACCGCCATTTTTGTTCCCAGATTTCACCTTGGAAATCTGATAACCTTGTATTAGGCCTGAGCCTTAGTTTCTTCTGGGAAGACATATGTAACTGTTAAATAGTTAGAACTATTCAAATACAGATTATAAAAGTCTGAAATAGGATTCCTGGCTTTCAGGATATTTTCTAAAATAAAAACCATGAACTAGCAACATTAATGTACGTTATGTTAACAACAACCATATATTTTTGTAACAGTGTTAAAAAGCATTTGTACCAATTTAAATTAACAGGTGATTAACTTCCGGGACCAAACCATATTGGTGGCGTGTGCATGCTCTTTGTTGGGATTGTTTGGGTTTGCCATCTCTCCAATTGCCATGGAATTAGCTGTGGAATGTTCCTACCCAGTCGGAGAAGGAAGCTCAACAGGCTTGGCATTCATCTCTGGGTAAATATATGTTCACATATATATTTTTATTCTAAGTCACAGTAACATCTGTAAAATGTGTTTTTATATCCGGCTCAAGCAACTTTCTTAAAACTTGAACACAAATCCTATTAAAATATCAATTGTTCTTAAAGGACAAGGAAACACTTTATCCCAAATCATTATTATGCTCTAGTTCCCCCTTAATGCACGTGCGCTGTCGAGTCAAAGTACTGCACATGCACCAGGGTCTTGGTCTTTGTCAGGGAGTGGTGGCTGATGGGTATTTCTGTGTATCAATTCAGAGGTTTATTTTCTGGAATCACTCTTATGGCTTGAGCCAGACAGGACTTAAAGAACGCATGTCATAATGGGCCACAGGTGAGTGGCTGGCAGGTAGGATCCTAAATTCATGGTAATATGGTGACACCATGTTTGGTGTTAGAAGAACCAGAATATGGGAAATGTGCTCAGAATTATGTTTAATGGGTAACTTGAACGGCTAGTGCTGGTGAGACAGAAGGCAAATGAGAAAAGAAAGTATAATCTGAAAGATAAATCCGTATAACAAGCCAGAGGTCGGGGCAGGCTTTGGTGGGCAGCCGGCAACACAAGTCCGTGGAAACAGGCGAAGGGTCAAATCATGGATTTGTAGCAGGGACAAGGTAATAACAGGACTGTGGAACAAGCAAGAAAAGGGCAAATGAGGAACACTGGCAAAGGGGTAAAAAGACAGATGTGGGTCAATGATCCAGCAATAGCTGTCAGGAAGGTAATGGCTAATATAGGGCCTTCATGATAACATTACTGACACCTGGCCTTAATGAGATTAGGAGTGGAGACAAGGGGAATAGTCTATATATGGACAGTCCGAACTGTGAGCTCCAAATGCCTCCAGCAGCACAGCAGGAAAATACACAAGTTGAGTAACATGCAGGCCAGGGTTTGAGTCCCTGGTGATATGCCTGTGAATTGAGATTAACTCTTTAGTCACTGCACAGCAGCACCCCCAAGCTGCCAGGAAAATAATGCCTCCTACTTACTCCTTGCTATCAAACTGGAAACTGTGGAGACACCCATATATAGACATTACTGTGTGCTTACTATTTGGATATTGAAGAATGTACAATTACCAGTAGGGATGTAGCGAACGTCGGAAAAAAAGTTCGCGAACATATTCGCGAACTTGCGCAAAAATGCGAGCGGTTCGCGAACGGTTCGCGAACCCCATAGACTTCAATGGGAAGGCGAACTTTAACATCTAGAAAAGACATTTCTGGCCAGAAAAATGATTTTAAAGTTGTTTAAAGGGTGCAACGACCTGGACAGTGGCATGCCAGAGGGGGATCAAGGGCAAAAATGTATCTGAAAAATCTGCCTGTGTGTGCTTGGAAGAGATAGTGTAGGGGGAGAGCTGTTAGTGATTTCAGGGACAGATGATAGTAAGTTTGCTGGCTAGTAATCTGCTTGATACTGCTCTGTATTGGAGGGACAGAAGTCTGCAGGGATTTGAGGGACATTTTAGCTTAGGTAGCTTTGCTGGCTAGTAATCTACTGTTCTCTTTAAACAACTGCCATACGTTGACCTTGTAGGCATTGTTTGCCCAGTTTTTTTGGACGCAGCCACTGAAGCACAGTTGCCAGAAAAAATATGCCATATAAATGCTGAAAATAGTCATTTTTCGCCATACGTTGACCTTGTAGACATTGTTTGCCCAGTTTTTTTGGACGCAGCCACTGAAGCACAGTTGCCAGAAAAAATATGCCATATAAATGCTGAAAATAGTAATTTTTCGCCATACGTTGACCTTGTAGACATTGTTTGCCCAGTTTTTTTGGTTGCAGCCACTGAAGCACAGTTGCCAGAAAAAATATGCCACATAAATGCTGAAAATAGTCATTTTTTGCCATATACGTTGAGTCAACGTATGGCAAAAAATGACTATTTTCAGCATTTATATGGCATATTTTTTCTGGCCTCTGTGCTTCAGTGGCTGTGGCCAAAAAAACTGGGCAAACAATGCCTACAAGGTCAACGTATACACTACTACAGCGGTGGATACGGATTACGTAAAATATATGAATGCTGCTTGAAAAAAAGTAACTCAAGTGGTTTTTCTAGAGACGATAATATTATCAATATTTAGACAAAATGTGAACAAGCTCACACAGCTCGATGGCGGGTTGAAGAAAACACTGTGCAAATAATGCCTACAAGGTCAACGTATACACTACTACAGCGGTGGATACGGATTACGTAAAATATATGAATGCTGCTTGAAAAAAGTGACTCCGGTGTTTTTTCTGGAGACGGTAATATTATGGATATTTAGACAGAATGTGAACAAGGTCACACAGCTCGATGGCGGGTTGAAGAAAACAGTGTGCAAATAATGCCTACAAGGCCAACGTATACACTACTACAGCGGTGGATACGGATTACGTAAAATATATGAATGCTGCTTGAAAAAAGTGACTCCGGTGTTTTTTCTGGAGACGGTAATATTATGGATATTTAGACAGAATGGGAACAAGGTCACACAGCTCGATGGCGGGTTGAAGAAAACAGTGTGCAAATAATGCCTACAAGGCCAACGTATACACTACTACAGCGGTGGATACGGATTACGTAAAATATATTATGGCTGCTTGAAAAAAGTGACTCCGGTGTTTTTTCTGGAGACGGTAATATTATGGATATTTAGACAGAATGTGAACAAGGTCACACAGCTCGATGGCGGGTTGAAGAAAACAGTGTGCAAATAATGCCTACAGGGCAAATAATGCCTAAAAGGTCAACTTATACACTACTACAGCGGTAGTAAAATAAAAAAAAGTAAAATAAAAAAAAATGAATATTAAAAAAAAAAAATTAAAGTTGGTGCTGCTGAACTACTAGGAGCAGCAGATTAGCACACCAGTCCCACTCCCCAACACTGCTAGACTAATAGCACTGGGCTCTTATAGTAGTAGTAGTAGTAGTAGTAGTAAAACAACAAAAAAATAAATAAAAGCAGTCCTTACAAGGACTACTGTTATTGCAGCAGTCAGCAGATGAGATCAGAAGCAGGACAGCTGCCCACTGCAGCTACATACAGAGCACTGCAGTAGAAGGTAGATTACTAGCCAGCAAAGCTACCTAAGCTTAAATGTCCCTCAAACCCCTGCAGACTTCTGTCCCTCCAATAACAGAGCAGTATCAAAACGATTACTAGCCAGCAAACTTTCAACTGTCCCTGAAATCACTAACAGGCAGCAGCTCTCTCCCTACACTATCTCTTCAGCACACACAGGCAGAGTGAAAAAACGCTGCAGGGCTTCGGTTTTTATAGGGAAGGGGAGTGGTCCAGGGGAGAGCTTCCTGATTGGCTGCCATGTACCTGCTGGTCTGGGGTGAGAGGGCAAAAAAAAGCGCCAACAATGGCGAACCCAAAATGGCGAACGTCGCGCGACGTTCGCGAACTTCCGGCGAGCGCGAACACCCGATGTTCGCGCGAACAAGTTCGCCGGCGAACAGTTCGCGACATCTCTAATTACCAGTTTAAGAGCAAAGCCTGACTGGGGAAAACTCATTGTTTAAACGTATCTGACTGTCGGCGCTAAAGGTGTGATCTTTTTTGAAGCACCCCCTGTATATATATATATATATATATATATATATATATATATATATATATATATATATATATATATATATATATATATATATATATATATATATATAAATCTATCTATCGTTTTGGACATGTCATGAGCTTATTCATGTGGCCTTAGAAAACATAGAAAAGGAAAAGGTTTACACATGTAACATGGAGTGCTTTTAATATGTGGAATCGGGTATGTATGTTTAAAAAGAGCCTGCATGCTATAAAATGTATTATCCGTTCACATTTTTACATCTACTCTTTAAACAGCTTGTGTTTGAATTTTAGAACAACTATAAACAAATGTGTCTATTTTATTTTCGATCAAGCCAAATTCAGGGTATAATCTACATGATACTCTTTCAAAAACTCACCCGGCCGTTCGCTCCTTCTGAACCTTCTCCGTGCGGAATACATCAGACTGAAATATATGACTGGTCAAGTAAGTGAGACTGTAACATTAACTTCATTAATGAACTTAATACTACTACATTTGTGAAAAGACTTGTACAGCAGATGGTATTAAACCATTTCACAGCATCATTCAATATTTATCAACACATTTAGACCAGAAGTTGAAATCTAAAACAACATCATTTTTGCTAATGAAATAATGAGATTTTTTGTGCTCCAGTACCTGACCTTGTCCTTCAGTCAGAAACTTCTTATGATTCCCCCCCCCCCAGTTATATAGCTTGGCCTCTTAAAATTAGCTCAAAAACATTGCTCTGTAATTTAGAACTAAATAAAGCTGCTGCATTTGATGCTTATTCCGGCCATGATTGAGCTTTGTCAAAAGCTTTTGATGTTTCCTGTAATCTTATTTCTACCTTAGGGCTCTCTCACACGGGAGGTTTTTCCTGTTCTCCCCTGCGTTGCACTTTTTTCCATTCAGCCACAGGAGAGCGCAGGAGTAGACATACTCAATTATTGTGAAGGGGCTCTACTCACACAGACGCATGTAAGTGCCAAACGCAGGTTGAGACGCAGCATGTTGCATTTTACCTGCGTTCGGTTCGTCTGTGTGAGTACAGCCCCTTCACAATAATTCAGTGTGTCTACTCCTGCGCTCTCCTGTGGCTGAATGGAAAAAAGTGCAACACAGGGGAGCACAGGAAAAAACGGCTGTGTGTAAGAGCCCTTTGAGGGGTGTCCAGTATCCTCTGATCTCAGAACCTGCCATTAATTAAACGGTCTCATTTGAACTTTATTTAACACTTTATTATGGTGCTTAATTTCAACATTGCCATTGGAACTGTAGCAGCTGTCAGATGAGTTACCCCTCTAGGGAAGGCTGAAGGAAATATTTCCCAAGTGCCACTCACTTGCTGATATCTATTACTTGACAATGGGTATTTTTGGAAATCAAACTGAGAGCTCTTTAGTTTGGCATTGTGGATTCTCTTCTGCCATGTCTCTGCCAGCAGTTGATTGCTTTAATCTTTAATTTCCTAACCACACACAAATCAGATTGTGGTATATTTCTACATGAAAGGATGAACTTGCCGTAGAGTCGGTGTGAACCAATCCAGGTTGTCGGTTTAATGTGCAGTGCTCAAGTTCTAAGTTAACCTCTGTCATGCTCAGTAGTATTTAGTTAGGAGAGCTAAACCCTAAAAATGAATATGGTTAAAAATGCCATATTTTATATACTGAACTTATCGCACCAGCCTAAAGTTTCAGCTTGTCAATAGCAGCAATGATCCAGAACTTCAAACTTGTCACAGGGGGTCACCATCTTGGAAAGTGTCCGTCTCAGTGGGCTCTGAGCAGCTGTTGAGAAGCTAAGCTTAGGGGTCGTTGCAAATTATCAAGCAGAAAAAGAGGTTGGCCTGTGATATAAGCTGATGCTACAAAGCTATTTATCAAACTCTGATGCTAGTTGCACTGGTTTCTGTGATGCCATGTAGCAATTATCAGTATTAATTACTAATCAGCCTTATATTGTGACATTTCTATTCTATGTGTACTGTATATTGTTAGTGGGTCCCTAAGCTCAGTAAGTGACAGCAGCACAGAGCATGTGTAGTGAATCAGCAGAAAAGAAGATGGGGAGCTATAGAGGCATCATCAGAGATAGAGACCTTTACTGCTAAAGGGTTGTGGTTGCCTTGGGCTGGTACAGAAGCTCAAAACATAATGTACAACATTTCTAGCTGCTTCTTTAGTTAAGCTTTAGTTCTCCATTAAGCTGGATAGAAACTAAATGTCTTTGTTCGGACCAAGCAGTAATGTAGGCTTTATCCAATCTGCACTTCTTGAGGTTAGTTATAAGTCTGGCGGCTTCTCAGAAGGGTCATTGCTTTTTGTTTGGCTCAGGCATTATACAGCAGTAAGCCAAAATACATTAAATAAAGGATTGCACCAAGTCCACAATTTTAGGATTTAGCCATCCCAAACTGAATTGGAATTTAATTTGCATATGCAAATGAGCAAATGTTCACATTTAGGTTGGCCAGGTGCTCAGGATTTGGCGCATCTCTAAGTCGCTCTCTGTTCTAATGAAAGATATATTGAGGAATTTGAACTGACCTGCTGTTACGTATCATAACAAACTTGCTCTTGTCCAGCTAAACCCTCACTAACTGTGTTATATACTTTATTTCAGTTTCCATGTTAGTGATGGCCGCTTTGTGCACCTTTGGCTCCTGCATCTTTATCATCTTCTTTCATACGGATTACAAGCGGCTCCGGGCAGAAAGGAATTTAAACATATTAAAAGAAGAATTGGATGGAAGTGCAACATAATATGCCAAAGTCATGCTAATATAATACACACTGGGTGCCTTACAACTTGAAGACTGATTAATAGCATGTTTGTGCAACACAACTATTCCCTCAGAAATGAAAAACCCAAAATAGCCATTCCTGTTGCTCTCGGAGTTACATTGAAGGCAGCTACACTATGTTACATAATAGTCTGTTAGCAAGTATTTTTATTAAATGTCCTAAAAAATGTAATGTTTTTACTTTGCCTAAAGCAAGATTATATAATTTATTTTCAATTACAGATTTTCACTGACAACAGTTATTTGTAAATGAAATTGCAACTGAATGCAGCCTCTATGTGCTGTTTGCGAATCTCAGACTCTGTAATCTCAGACTACAGAAACAATGGCCAGAGTCAGTCCCATGAGAAAAGCTTCTCTCAGTTGATATCTCATGAAAAGCCAATAGGCTAGGGGGAAAGTTGGAATAGAATTATGGGATGAGTTTTCACATAGAACGAAATCAAGTCCTGTGTATCAGAATTAGAGAACGTTGGCTGGAGGAAAGCTACGGTTTTGGGAAAAGATAATTGTAAGACAGACACACATGGTTTTCAATTGCAATTAAATCTTTTAAAATCATTAAAACCTTTTAATAAATGATGAAAAGTTGCTTGGAATTTGTTACTGGGTTGGCTTCCCCTTTAAATAAATTGTGTTTAGTTATTTATAATGTAAGTACTCTATGTATGTCATGGGGGGGTTCATTTATTTATTGTTCAGTGAAGTATTGTGCCATTTTATTAATAGATTGGAAGGGTCTGTAAGGACAGATTGTAGCCTTGAGGATAAGTAACGTTACCGTTCTGTTACTGTTGAATATCACCTTTATCAAAGCCAACACTAATCACAGAATATTGTACTGATATATAGCTGGCATCTGATGGGAGAAGACTATTATTCAAACTCTTCCCCTCCTAACACCATTTGGGCTCATCCACCTGACTGATAAATGAGCAGAGCAAATTGAAAATGGAATCTAGAAATAGGACTACTGCAACTTTGCTGTGATTATGGGGGAAGATAAATGAGCTGTTAATATCCTGCAATGTTGCTTCAGAGTTCCATGACCTGTATAAATTCACTCAACCTGCAGTCTTGCCCCTATATATGCTCATGGAACGCCTTGGTGACTTCGAATAGCCTTACATTCTACAATGGGGGTACAGGTATGGGATCCGTTATCCGGAAACCCGTTATCCAGAAAGATCCAAATTACGGAAAGCCCGTCTCCCATAGAATCCATTTTATCCAAATTTTTAAAAAGGATTTCCTTTTTTTTTTTTAAAAACAGTACATTGTACTTGATCCCAAGTAAGATATAATTAATCCTTATTGGAAGCAAAATCAGCCTTTTGGTTTATTTAATGTTTACATGATTTTCTAGTAGAATTAAGGTATGAAGATCCAAATTACAGAAAGATCCAATATCCGGAAAGCCCCAGGTCCCGAGCATTCTGGATAACAGGTCCCATTCCTATATAGGGGTTTTTTTTTAGAACATAACCAAAAATACAGTATTACTAGCCATATTCTTTAGTTTCCCTTAAAGCTCCCAGGATTTGCCCTAGTCTGAAAGCCAGACTGGAAAAGTATAGTAGAAAGTCTGAATAGAAATAAAGATTAGAGACAAAATTGAAGCTTCACTGTGTTTATAGTTTTTGGTAGGCGGGGCCAATATCAATCATGTGTAGGGAAGGAATGGTCAGAAGAGGAATGTTGTTATTTCAAAAACATCTAAAAAATGTAAAATGAAGACTAAATTAACAATTAATTTAATGTGAACTTCCCCTTTAATCTGTGGTTTGGTATTGTTTATAATAATAATTTTCTAGCGGCAATGCGAGGAAATCGTAGCGCAACTTCGTTAGAGGTCTTCGCTCAGGCTAATTTGCATACGGTGGGAAATTATAAAGTTGAATGGACGTACATGTTGCAGCAAATACATTACACTACACAAGTCCAGGGAACCTTAATAAAATAAAATAGAGTTGTTATAATGCCCTACACATGAGCCCACTGTATAGTTTATGTGCCATATGTTAGGAAATGTAGGGGGGATACCAGTTACCAAAAAAAATGTTAAGGACTTTTGCAGCCTATCACCCTGAAAAAAGGAAAAGACGTCAGCGTTTTTTGGACTTTTTCCACTAAAAAATACGATGTAAGTAACAGAAGACTGAGGAAGATATTTGCACTCCAATGCACTTCACTTGGTCTGAGCTGGCAAAGGCAAGTCTGGCGCAAGAGGTAACGTTCAGTAAAATCCGCATCTTAGTGAATTCGTGAAACGTCCATTCGCCAGAGTGAAAATTTGCCTGGCAATAGAGTCTGAATCACCACTAGCATCTGTCTCCTTCGCTAGCGAATTGTCGCCTGCGGCTGTTAGTAAATAGGCAAAGTCCCTGAAAACAGTAATGATGTTGAATGATCGATTCGCCCTTCAGTAAATCTGCCCCTAAGATTTCATATTGTGGAGACCTCTACTATTTCATAATGATATGAGGTTACACAGACCTTTCAATCCCTCTTGCATTCTGAGTATGCTTTTGTAGTAAAAAGGTACTATTCACTAATGACTAACTAATCCTGCCTCAGAAGCACAGAGTTCCCTTCACAGCACTTTCCTGTTCATACTTCAGATTGGCATAGAAAGAACATTTCTTTGTCTGTGTTTGTCCAACAAAATATTCAGATAAGGAAAAGAGCTTGTGTGATATTTCAGCAGCATCTAACCTTCTTTGAGTGGTGTTCCTTCTCTATTACATTGTGTATTTATCTAGGAATCAAAGTATGGCGACAATGGGCTATTTCTATCTAGAGCTGAATCTGGTGGTTTAATGTCCGCATTGCTCATTGGGAGAAAGTCCTAGAGGTACATTTTAGTGAGTAGTGTTGATTTAAAGAAGAAAATACTCACCTACTGCCCCCCTGCATGATACAAATGACTTACTAGCAGGCACATTGCTTAGTCAATGTATATTGTAATCAAACATCAGAAGGGCAAATAGAGTGCGGCTTAATGCTTCAACCTACGACAGGAACAAAGAAAGTTGATACATGTGTATACAGAACAGTCAGTATATTGGAGGATTCTCTATTTTCCTAGGCTGTTGGTGCTGGAGATTTGGGGAAAACACATTTAGGGCAGAGACACACGCTCAGATTCGGGTAGATTTAGTCGCCCAGCAATAAATTGCCTCTTCTTTGGGGCAACTAATCTCCCCGAACTGCCTCCCGCCCGCGGGATGACACTCTGAGTGCTTAGTTTTCCTCATGAGGCAATTTCGGGCGACTTTGGAAAATGAAGTGCACCAATTGCCATCCCGCAGGTGATTTACATTCTAGCCAGCGGGAGGCAGTTTGCGAAGAAGAGGAGATTTGTCACTGGGCAACTAATCTCCCCGAATCGGATTGTGTGTCTCTGCCCTTAGAAGATAGATTTAGAAGATATACTCAATTAATGATTCAATTACACAGAATCAGCAGCATGCATGTCATTTTGTCTATTACTACACCTAGTAGTAAATTATTTGCCATGCAGAAATATAATTTCTACCAAAAACAGTGATCAGGTTAGTGATGTCGGACTGCTATTATTCTGAACACAATTGTACGTTGAGTTGAAGAAACTATAGCTTATCTGAAAGCAGCTCCATTGTGAAGTTTTGGCTCTTTATAAAAGCACAGGATCAGGCACAATGTAATGAGATGGCTGCCTACAAACAAATATTACAACTAAATAAAAAATGCATATATTGGTTTAAGTATTCAATTTTAAATGATACTTACAATGTATAGTGTAATTAAGTAATAAAAACGATACCATGGCTGAATCCCTTTAATTTCAGTAACCTTGTGTATTCTCACTTACTAAAAAGATATCCATCCTTGTATCTGCCTGTATAACTGCTTATGGCAGAGAAAAGCTTGTAGTGGGCAGTGTTGCTTTTAGAATTCATCCCTGATGTTGCTGGAAGCTTTGACTCTTGGAAATATTAGGATATGTTGGGATTGTTGTCCAGAAATCTGGGCTACAACCTATGTGCAGGTTTATATACATTCACTTTAATTGTACTTATTTTGTGTAATTTTGTTTACAAGAAATAGTGCTTTTAGCCCAATATAAGCAGACACTGTAAACATATACAGTTAGGGGCAGATTAACTAAGCTGAATAATTCGAATGCAAAAATATTCGAATTTTTTTTTGGGTACATCGACCATCGTATTGGTCAAATTCGATCGAATTCGATCAAACTGAACAATTCGAAGTAAAAATCGTTCGACCATTCAATAATCGAAGTACTGTCTCTTTAAAAAAAATTCGACTTCTTACTTCACCACTTTAAACCTACCGAAGTCCAATGTTAGCCTATGAGGACCTTCCCCAGCACTTTTTAAAGTTTTTTTGGGTTGAATAAAAATCTTAAAAACGCTTAAAATCGTTCGATTCGACGTTCGTTCGTTCGACCGTTCAATCAAAAGTTTTGTGATAAAGTCCTTTGAATTCTATATTCGAAGGATTTTACTTCGAGGGTCAAATTCGAGGGTTTTTTAACTCTCGAAATTCGACCCTTGATAAATCTGCCCCTTAATGTTTCCTAAATCAAACATTTTATGATATGGTCAACTACTCTTTCTTAGGGTGAGTACTGAGCTTTAGTTCCACATAAGAGTGAAATCTCCTGACAAACACCACAAAGACCTGGCCTTTTTCTATAGCAGGGGCCCGGTATTTACAAATTGGAACTTATCGCTGATCACGACTGATTGCTGGATACATGGAAGTGTTGCAACTACCGAATCATGTGATTAATTAGGCTGTTCAACAAACAACATCATTATTTATATTAATCCAGTAACACCTTTACAAAACTATTTAGCATATCCCATTACCTTGAATATATTGGTTGATGGGCTGGTTTCCATGGAAGGCAAGGGGAGGAAAGCAGTCTCTGGTTACTCCTTGGGCCTCTATGTGTTTCTGCCATATTTGTCTTCTCTGAATTGCTTCCAAGTCAGCACACGCACTTTGTCCTGGTCTGTATTAGCGGGAGAAATGCCATTGCTAAACCCTTTTGCATAATCCGTTAGCTACCGTGGATTTTTTATTCAGTGTACTGGCAGCTTTAGAAGAAGATGGTCCTTATTTCTTTTTGTCTTATGTTGCCTGGTGATCTTTTCAAAAGAATGGAGCAACTGACTTGTGGATCAGAAAATCAGGATGGCACAAGAGCGCATGTACACAACCTGCCCTGGAAGCTGCATATTCGTCCAGTGTTGATAAATGGCTCCCTCTACTGTATTTGATCTGAACTCATCAGAGCCAGATATTGGAACATGGCACTTAAAGGAGAAGGCAAGGTATAATCTCTGGGGGATGCTACAATATGGCACTACCTGTGGTGAGAATTGTGGTGTACCAGCAAATTTGACAATGATAGATGAGGAGATTGCATAATGAGGAAACTTTGGGCATTTGGAAAGCTGAAACTAATCGCTAATGAGAAAGCATTTGGAGTAGATTAGTTGCCTGCAGAACAGGGGATTTGTCACTGTCGACTAACCTATTTGTCTACCCTTGCCTAAGGAATCCAACCTCATTGCGCTCTTCTCCCTATAATAGCACTTTCACTAAAGGAAACCATTAAATACTGAGCTTCCAGCAGGTATTAATTTGGAAGGTCTTGGAACTTAAGTTCCAAAGAAGTCACAAGGGCAGAAAGAGTAACAGACACTGAGGGAATAGGATTAGGTTGTACTTTACAGATAATGATAACAGTCAGCAGCCTGGCCAGGGTCAGTTCCAAGTAAGAACCCACAAGAGGGAAGGCAGATAGAGCTCTACAACAGGAACCAGAAGCCAGGATTAAAGGGAATTCGGTCATGATTTCTTTGGTGTAGTTTTTATTTCTAAATTACACTGTTTACGCTGCAAATAATTAACTCCACCATAAAAGAATTAATTCCTGAACCAGCAAGTGTATTTCTTTTTTTTTTTTTTTTTAAATATTGGTGTGCAGGCAGCCATCTCAGGTCATTTTACCTGGTCATGTGCTTTCAGAAAGAGCCAGCACTTTAGGATGGAACTGCTTTCTGGCAGACTGTTGTTTCTCCTACTCAATGTAACTGAATGTGTCTCAGTGGGACGTGGATTTTACTATTGAGTGTTGTTCTTAGATCTACCAGGCAGCTGTTATCTTGTGTTAGGGAGCTGTTATCTGGTTACCTTCCCATTGTTCTGTTGTTTGGCTGCTGGGGGGAAAAAGGGAGGGGGTGATATCACTCTAACTTGCAGTACAGCAGTAAATAGTGATTGAAGTTTATCAGAGCACAAGTCACATGACTGGGGGCAGCTGGGAAACTGACAATATGTCTAGCCCCATGTCAGATTTCAAAATTAAATCTAAAAAAATTCTGTTTGCTCTTTTGAGAAACAGATTTCAGTGCAGAATTCTGCTGATGCATGAAAAAAACATGTTTTCCCATGACAGTATCCCTTTAACAAACTGGAACAAAAGTAGGAATGCAAAATACCAAGACTGTCACTGACTGGCGGGGACAAGGAGCAAGTCAGAGGTTTTTAAAATGAATGCCAAGGCTGCTCTATAATACAAGTAGGTGTACCTGAGCCCAAACAAAAACAGACGGACATATGTTGAGCATAGAACTTAACATCTGCAGGAAAGGGCAAGGTAGAGCATACATAGTGATATAAATTGCTTGAGAATTAGGTCACTCATGTTACATAGTAACATACACAGAAGATGGGGTTGAAAATAGCACATGTCCATAAAGTACAACCTAAATCCTTGTATTCCTATAAGGTGCCCAATCTTTTCTTAACATTACATTGGGGGTGATTTATCAAGGTTTGAATTCGAATTTTATATTCAAATTTATTTTGCACAAAAACTCACAAATTTGAATTACATTTTCAAAAACATCTAAAAGTTGGTGAGTTCATGTAGAAGTCAATGGGGAGTTGTCCTAGGCAAAATTGAAGCCATATTTTTCATTGGAGATTTTCGAGTTTTTTTTGAGCTTGCAAACTCACAAATTCGAGGTATTCAAGATTTTTTCCACGACTGTATTCAATCGAGTTTCTTACATTCTGATTTTTTTTTCATAGATAAGCAAACATTTTTTCAAATTGTGAGTTTATTCAAAGTAGAATAAAATACATTATAATCACTTCTCTGCAGGAAGAACAATTTTCTCTGGACTCTCTTTCCTTCCATAATGATCCTATTGTAAAGGGAAAGAATTACCCTAACCCCTGCCCTAATTACTAATCAAAACAAAAAAGGAAAAAATGCAAGACGGTGTTGAAGAAATTATTATATTTAACACAATCTCAATATAGATCTCTGAATTCCACAACATTTACACTCAAAATACAGAACTGAAATCAGTGCAAATGAATCAAATTGTTAAAATCCACAGCTATGTTGCAAAATATATACACATCTGGTTTTCAGAAGACTAAAGCACAAAGGGCATTTAAATACAAAAAAAAAGAAATATACAATCGGTTATCATATGCGTCACTAATACAGTGGTTTTGCAAGTCATACAACAAGTAACGACTAGAAGAACCCTGTGTTCAAGATTAAACCACGAGTAAACATAAGGGAGGTGCATTTGGAGGCACTCGTTATTAACCAGGAAAACAAATGTTGGCGCAATGAAAGAAATGCTAAGTGGTAAATGTTGTGAATAAAAACCTGCCTATATCTGATGTTTAATAGAATATATAACAGTTTTGATCCTATCATAGTACTCTGGAAATCACATAGGTACTGTTTCCCTAATATGTACAGTCTAGCACTTTGATCTACAACCATGTATTTAGTTTCTGATCATATAATGGCATTGGATGAGTAACCGTACCTTTAACAACAGTGACGGCTGCCACACTTGATTCCAAGAGACACTAGAACAATGCACGGTATTTGAATCAATCACCATTGCACCTCCATATATATTTTGAAAAGTCAAAAACATTAAATATATACTGTATTCCTAGTGACTTTCTTGCAATCATGCATACAACTGGAAGAGGAAAAATATGGTAATTACACATCAAAACAAATTGCTACATATTTTTATTCCCTTTTGCATGGTAAGTTGTCTTTAAACAGTTGGTAACGGGAGTTAATAAATCAATTTTAGTAAGCGAGGAGATTCCAGCACATACCGTATGCAATAACTGTACGCAGAACTCTAATCTGCACTCAAAAATAAGCAGAAACATAAGGGGCCTATATAAGATTGCTTGTGCTTTTCAGCATGTTAATCTTTAAAGGGATTCGGTCAATGGAAAATGCCCCCTTCCCAAAACACATCAGTTAATAGTGCGGTTCAAACAGAATTCTGCACTGAAAATATGTTTTCCAAAAGAGCAAATATTTTTTTTATATAGAATTTTGAAATCTGACACGGGTCTAGACGTGTTGTTAGTTTCCCAGGTGCCCTCAGTCATGTGACTTGTGCTCTAATAAGCTTCAGTCACTCTTTACT
Source organism: Xenopus laevis (assembly GCF_017654675.1). Taxonomy (NCBI): domain Eukaryota; kingdom Metazoa; phylum Chordata; class Amphibia; order Anura; family Pipidae; genus Xenopus; species Xenopus laevis. Next base: position 101,142,246 of record NC_054372.1, read on the forward strand.
GCCTCACTACAAGTTGGAGTAATTTCAACCATCCCTCCCTTTCCAACTAGCAGCCTAACAAAAGATCATTTGGAAGGTAACCAAATAACAGTGAATTATTTGTAATATAAATAGTGTCATTTTGAAATACAGAACTACCCCACACAAATCATGACAGAATCCCTTTATGGTGTATGTTTCCAAACTTATGTTGGGTTTTAAGCAGTAAAATGCTGCAATTTTCCCGGACAAGATTATAAAATGATGAATACTTCAGCACCTAAGAGCTGCCAAAGTTTTTCATCGTTCCAAAGTCCAGTTTGGGTACAATTACAGAAATTTCTGGAGGTTTATTTTGGCTCAGTGCAGTGTTTCTTTAAAGACTAGACATGCCAAATCACACACTCAATCTTAAATAGGCCCTTAATGTTAAAAATATTTAGCAAGTTAATTTACAATGAATTTACCTTCACAATCATTTACCACTTCCATTCAATAAGATCTTAAAGGAGAAGAGAAGTCTTCTTCCACTTGGGGGTGCCAAATGTTAGGCACCCCCAAGTGATTGTATTGTCTTACCTGAAACCCCGGGCTGGTGCTCCTATCAGCAGAAAACTGCACCGGCCCGGGGTTATACCAGTGAGCACCACGGAGCAATACTCTTCTGTCTTCCTCTTTCTTCTCGCGGCTGCACATTAGATCAAAAAGCCGAAATTTAACTAAAAAGTTGGTTATTATGTCCACCAGCGCATGTGTCTGCCCCGGGAAATTTGAAGAAAGAAGAAGCCGGAAGAGGGTTGCTTTGTGTTGCTCACTGGTATAACACCGGGCCGGTGCAGTTTTCTGCTGATAGGAGCACGGCCTGGGGTTTCAGGTAAGTTAATACAATCACTTGGGGGTGCCTAACATTTGGCACCCACAAGTGGAAGAAGACTTCCCTTCTCCTTCTCCGCTTTCGTATATTAGAAATAAAAACATTCAAAATATAAACTTCCCATATCCCCCTATAAGACATTTAACAGCCATAAAGGAAACTATCAGTAGTTCAGATGATTCATATACATTGTGATTGTGAATATGTGGCCAGAAAAGGAGAGCTGTAAAAAAAGATTTCTCTTTCGTCTTTCCTATAAACAAACTAGTTCTCTCTTGACTCTTGTTTTTACAAACAAATATAAAAATGATGTTAACGCTCAAAAATCTCATTGCATTTGTATGAAGATGATTAAATATGTAATATGTGACACGAGTGAGAGAAGTCATGCAATATCAGTGACTGCACATTGTTCCATAGCTTATTCGGTTCCTTTATACAGAATGGTAATTGTGCAAGGTTGTCAGTATGAAATAATATAGAATGTTCTGCACGCAGTCAGACATGTTAAAAGAAGAGATGACTGCCTCTTTTAAAATATTAACTCCTTTATATGTTAAATATATTTTATATTACATTGAGCACAGAGGCCCACCAATAACCAATTTTGCTTGTGCTAAAGCAGGGGTCTCTTTTACCTTTGAACGATACTGAAACGAAAAAAAGAGTTGGGGGGGGGGGCAACACAAGCATCCATAGTGATGCTTAAAAAGTGCTGTGATTTGCTATTTGGTAGCCCTATGTAGACATAGCAGCCTACAGGAGGCTCTGTTTGGCAGAAACAAAACGTGCCTCAAAGCCAGGAATTGAAAAATAAGCACCAACTCTGAGGCTACTGGGAGCAACAGCCAAGGGGTTGGAGAGCAACATGTTGCTCCTGAGCCACTGGTTTGGGATCACTGTGTTAAAGAGTAACTGACTATGGATTTTAGTACTAAATCTACTAAATGTTCCATTACACAGTCATTTACGACAATACACTTATCATGGAAATGTTATGTACCTACTTTATCGGTGCTATTAATCAGAGTGGATATATATAGGAGATTAAAAAAGGAATCTATTATTGTTGAGCATAGTTGGTCATAGATTAAAGCTCTAATCTAATCCTGACTAGGTTATTGGTTATCTGGTAACTAGACTTTATTTTCTTTGCTTTGGATCAGATAAAGTGCATGTTGCATGGTTGATTTTGACACGAACAAGACAATCATTTCATATATTGTCATATAAACAGCAATTACAGAGACTGGAAGTTTCTGAGCTTCCAGTAAGCACTGGTGACCAGTGGAACAATGACAAGGCTGGAACCACCTTCTCTTTAGATGTCTCACCCTTGGCAAAAGATTTTTTTTTTTTTCTTTAAACCAGCATTCACAAATTCTGAAAAAATTAACAATTTGTGTATAAAGTATTGACGGTCACTTCTGTGGAAAGTTTTAGGGTAAGGGCACACGCTGCTATTTTGGGAAATTACTCACCCAGCGACAAATCGTTTCGGCGACTAATCTCCCCAAACTGCCTTTCCGCCGTCTAGAATCTAAATAGCCGGCAAGATGACACTTGGAGCATTTCGTTTTCCGAAGTCGACCTCATGAGGACATTTCGGGCGACTTTGGAAAGCAAAAGCGATCCAACTGCCATCCCACCAGCGATTTATATTCTAGCTGGCGGGAAGGCAGTACGGGGAGATTAGTCGACCGAAGAAGAATCGATTTGTGTTCAACCCCTCCCCCCAGAGGGCCTGGTGCTTGCTGTTACAACACTAATACAGATCTTTAAAATAAGCTTTCAGGGGTGTACATACAGAGGAATCAGACCCTGCAGCTGCAGGAGGGCCCAGGAGGTATAGGAGGCCCCATGAAAGCCTAATTAATGAGCAATTTCAACATATATTAGTAAGGACAACATCTTAATATGTTGGGTGCCCTAAACTTAATTTGCTATGGAGCCCTGTAACATCTAACTACACCATTGTTGGCTTTACATTGAATTATTGATTTGACCAAGATAAGACATTCGTTCAATATCTGGATACGTGGGGGTAGGACAGTGACAAAATGTGTTGTTTTACCCACATAGTTATAACAGAGTAACATACCAATTTAACACAATATTTCCTACACTCAATCCTTGGCACTTTTTTTTCTTTTTTGGTATTGTTTTCATAGTAACATTTGGCATGACAACATTCATAAATCCTAAGGGTTTTGTTAAAGCAAAAATTTGCATTAAGAATAACAAAGGACATTCATATTGTTCAAGAGTCAGAAATAAAGATCATGTTTCTGATTATTAATGGTATTCTAAAAATTATAGTGTTGTGCTGAGTGAGTGATTAGTTTTTATTTTGTGATTTTGCCAGTTTTTATTGCTGACATTAGCTTTACTACACAGTAGCTTCTTATAAAATATAAAGGATGTTTAAAATAAATAAATGCACTAGATTTTCCAAAGCTGGAAACAACGGGGCTTTCATTTGATTTAATTAGAACCAAGATGGCCAACGGACCCTGGGAATCATCTCTTTCACACACACAAAAATAAAGCTATGATACCATGAGGTTCCATGGACATAGATCAAGGTTAGTTTGGGATTACTTTTTAGAAAAGTGTCTCCATTGTTGGAAGCTACAGGAACATGGTTATAGGAACATAGTTACACTTTGGAAGATATTTTTTCTCGGAGTGAGTGAATCGGCTTGAAACTTAGATCTGCAGTGTATTACTGTGAAGTCTGTCATTCTCTCTTCTTTCTTTAACTTCCATTGTCATTCAGTATGACAGAATCAGCTTTTGTGTCCTTCGAGCTGGCAGATGTTTTCTTCTGCTTCTGTTTAGACTTCTTTAGCATGTGAACCTTAAAGGGAGCATAACATGTAATATCAGCACCAGCCTGTCAGTACTGGCCATTGTTTGGTAGTTGGACAACTTACTGGACAAAAGTTGTATTATCTGCCTAGGGTACTTCTCAGCAACCAACAAGAGCACATGTGCTTTAGGATGAAAAACCAAAAAGCCTGTACTGCTCATGCATCAGCCCGGGACAACTGAAAAATGAAGGAGCAGAAGGAGAGGATTGCTCCGAAGTACCCCAGGTCGATGGAGTCTTTTTGCTAACAGGGGCCCCAGCCTGGGAAGTCAAATAAGCGATTACAATCACAGTTATTACCTTAGAGTTTTTCTTAAACAGATAAAGTATCTCTTATCTGAAAAACTGTTATCCATAAAGCTCTAAATTATGGGAAGTCCATCCCATTATAATCAAATGACTGAAACTTTTAAAAATTACTTTTTCTCTTTCTTTCTAAATAATACCTTGTACTTGATGGTAACAGCTGCCATTTAATATGTTTATTTAATATTTAAATCCTTTTTAGTACATTTAGGGACCAATTCATCAAGAAAAAAGTTTTTTTTCTTTTTCTTTCCACGATTCAAGAAAAAACACAGCAAAAAAAACGTGAGTATGAATATACTCGAGAATATTCTTTGGAACCTCGAATAGTCACCATTTATTAAAGAAACTCAGCAAGTAAAAACGGCCGAGGTTCAATAGGAGTCAATGGAAGTTTTCTCTAACAGCTTTAACTATATATTTATTTTCCTGGTTGATTAAAACATTTGAGTTATTAAGCCGCATTGAAAATTAATGGAACAATGTGATTCTCGCTAGTGTGTGATTTTTTTAGGATAAAAAAACGCTTGAAGTTATTTCTTCAACAAGCTAGCATTTGAGAAAAAAAGTTGCACCAGTTTTGTCGCATTTTTTTCTTGTTGCCTGAGTTTTTTGTCAACCTCGAAAATTACTAAATAGGCCATTTAAAGTATGGTGATCAAAATTAATGAACAATCCCTTTTCGGGAAAACCCCAAGTCCTGAGCATGCCAGATAACAGGTGCCATGTATATTATTTATAGGAAAATTCTATTAATAATCACTACAGAATTCTAGCTGGTTGGTAAAGTAAACCCATTCAACGTATACATAAAATGGTTTTATGGGACATCAAGACTAACAGTCATTTACCCCTCACTATACAACTGCCAGTAAAACAAAAGTCTTTGGATTTTGGTTGATATGGGCAGATAAATGGTAAAACTGTACAATTTGCAATCATAAAGTACTAATGAAAATGAAATTGCATAATAGATTTGGATTATTCTACTAAACTAAGTTGCCATATTTTCAATCAGTGTTTAATTTGTACCTTTGGTCCAGCTGCAGAAATAATAATCTGCCCAGGTGGTTGAATCCAGGGTTCACCATCAACTTGAACTGGGATAGGCTTCAGAAGGGTAACACGGAAGTAAGAGCCCTGGGCAATACGGATTCCTGAACGCAGACCCCCTTGTACTTGACCCTAGGAGGACATTTAAAAAGTCGTACTTTCATGTAAAAAAAAATCATTATATTAGAGAAATTCTACATGGGAAGTAAAATCTCATTTTATATCCTGAGCCATGTGCATCACATTAGCATAGGCACAGCCTATAGTAAAATAGTCTGTTAAAACTTTACCAATGATTTGAGAGAGCTGTAAATAATAAGTACTAAATGGAAAATTCATAGTTCTTTTTAGAATCAGTATTAATATACTCTTTAGTTTAAAGAGTGATGGGGTACACTCTGCCACCAACTTGAATAGGCACCTAATTTTGAGGCAAATGCTGAAAAATGAGCAAGCAGGACCATGCAACCGACCTCTGCATGGGACACTACAGGAGAAAAACAAACATCTGTTTCCAATGCAATGTTTAACAAAAGTAATGTAAAAAGATTATGTTGTTGAGCTCTTTAAGTTCTTGCAGGTGCTGATGGTGCCCCACCCTGTTCCTAATATGCCCTGTAGTTACCAGCAGTCATGGCAACCAATCAGATCATTGCTGTCACCGTTCAACCTGCAAAAAAGCTAATCACCGATTGGTAGCTATGAGTTACTGCCCAGGAGCAAATTTGCCCAGGGTTTATAAATGAGGCCCCCCTGAATTTCTACTCACCATGTGAACGACACCAGTTACACCAACAACTTCAAGCAATCCGTCATCTATTCTTGGCTTTCCATAGCGGTTATCATTATCAGACCCCCACAGATCAGCTCCTGAACCCCAGCTGGAGAAAGAAATATTTTACATGAGCTAGAGTGACTTAAACAAACTCAGATTTTGTTTAATTGCACTGGGCACATCACATTGCAGGAAGAAACCACAAGATGGCAGCAATCAGAGGGGAAATGTTCTTCTAATACGGCACACAGACTTGAAATTTGGTGCTCTTAGAGCAATGTACATCAAAGCATGGAGGGTATAAAGACTGTGGTTTTTTTTACATTCCTCATCACTCCTTGCTAATATATCAAATCCGAATCATTTATTTGAATTAAAATAATAAATAGCTTGACAGATATATATTTCTAAGCAAGTACCTGGGTATGTTGAGAAAAATCAGACCTTCGATGTTTGGTAATTCCACTTCCTGTTGGTCAACCTGAAGTTTCAGGTCTCTATTTAAATTTCTGTTATAGCTTAACTTCTGCAGACCGGCTTTTACATACACTCCTTTATTGTGGAACCTTCCAGAGACAAATGGATATTACTTTGTTGAAACCCAGTTTGTTTAGCGCGGTTTTCATTTCAAATGTATATTAACAATATGGAGTCTGCTCTCTACAATATTAGAAATGAGATGTACACTATTTATAGAAAGAAAGAACAAACTAAAGAATGACCAAAAGATATGTGCCAGTATTCTGTCTTATGGGTTGCAAAATATGCCGTGTGCCACTATCCTTAGAAATAAGGAGGAGTTCATTATGCTAGGGGTGTATATGGGGGCTGTTTATAGCTACCTTTTCCTCATCCAACAATTGCTCTTCAGAACCAGTAAGTTGAAAAATAAAACCACTTTCAGTTTCCCTATTTGCTCTGTTCATGCTAACAGGACACCAGCAGTGTAGTAATGTTTTCTGATCCATTCAGATAAAGGGTGTGTGTGAAAATACATACAAGTCATGTGAGCACCGGGACAGATTTCCCCATACATGAATTAAATATAATTTTACTTTAAAAATTTACAGTTTCTTGCTCTTTAATTGGACCAAGCATGGTACCTGTCTGAAGGTGATATGAATGGATTTAACACAAAATAACTGTTTTACACGTATGCTGTTGGGTTGCACTGTGTTTGCAAAGAATATCTTTTCTGTGCTCAAAGAAAAATTAATCTCCTAGAAGAAAAAGTTTGCATTGCACATTTCTTCCCATCCCAAATGCCAGATCTCATCATTTTCAAAAGGTGGAACATTCTCTCTTCTGATGCATTTGAGGAACATTAAACTGCTTGGTCAGTTTAATCAGTATGTAATGAAAGAACTAGCTGACCTGTGGTCCTGCAGCTATAAGATGACTTCTGCTTCCTGTCTCATACTTTTATCTAGGGCACATACAAATAATCATTGGTAATAATAATAAACCAACATTGCATGATGGGTTTATTATTGCTATTACCAATAACATTTAAGTACTGAAGCCACCTCTGCTTTTGTACTGCTTGTCTGATCCAACCTAATATCATGTAATATTTGCTCACTTAACTGCATCGACAGGCATAACGGACAGCTATAACAATCAAGTTACCATGCTCACAATACAGTGCAGAGTCTCCTACTCAAACTGCACATACCAGTACCAGCGTCTGACTGCAAACCCCTATCCCATTAGGGCAGTGGCACATGGGGAAATTTGTCGCCTTATTTATAAGTGAAGGAGGACAACAAATCTCACAAAAATGTCTCTCCATGGGAAATAATTGAAAGTGCTGACGGTATGACTAACATATCACTAAATTGCCCAAAGTTTCCTCCAGAGTCAACTTTGGGTAACTTAGCGATATACTGGTCATACCGCCATCTATTTCAATTATTTCCTATGGAGAGGCATTTTCTGGAGATTTGTCGCATATGCTCGCTCATAATTGTGGGCGACAAATCTCCCCATGTGCCACTGCCCTTACACTAAAACAAAACCGCTAGATCTTGAAAGCAGAGCAAACACGTGTTTATGCTAAGCTGGACTCTAGAATCCCAGTGACCTATAACTATTAGGGTAAGGGCATACCTGGAGATTCGGGGACATTTAGTCGCCCAGCGACTAATCACCTCTTCTTTGGGGTGACTAATCTCCCCGAGCTGCTTCCCCGTGTATTCAGCCTGCTTCAATGAAAAAACGCCTACACCAATGCACTTGCAGCACTTCGATTTCCAAAGTCGCCTGAAGTATCCTCACGAGTCGCCGGGCTACTAAATCTCCCCGAATCTCCAGGTGTGCCCTTACCCTTAGGTTGAAAACACAGAGTTACTGGTAGCAGCTACTGCAAATAGACAATAGGCAATGGCGTTTTGTAGCCATGACATGTAGCTGCTACTAGTAGCTCGGTGTGTCTTCACCCATAAGTTCTGTGGTACAGATCCTCACTTACTATGTCTATAGTTTAAAGAGGACATGTCACCCAAAAAAATATTCAAAATCCTATTTTATCACATTAGTCAAGCAAAATGAACTTTAATTACACTATATAAATTATTTGAATCTTGTTTCCTTCAGTCTGGGATTTAAAAAATTATAGCATTTTGTGGACACTGTTATTAAGACAAGCCTTGCATCATCTCAGAAAAGTGGCAGACAATATTTGATTGACAGCTGAAATTTTTTAAATGAGCTTACAACAGCTATGAATGCTTTAATTAAAATAGAAATTGGATTTCATTTTTAATTTGAAAAGGACTTTTATTATACAGATTTTTGTGTCTGGGTGACAGGTCCACTTTAATATGGCAACAGGCAGAAGATCTTCACCTGGTTCTTGTGTTATAACAACATTTAAGGCAGACATGCAAAAGGAAGTAGTTGGCGTACCTGCTGTTAAATTTGCCAGGTTCAATCTCTCTGGCATGGTGAAAGTCCAAACTCAGTTCTGCATCAATACCAATTCCACAATAGTTGTTCATCTGTACAATCTGGGGGTAAAATATGATATGTTTAATGTGGAGCAGTTAATCCTGTTTACTATTTCTCAAGGTTTATGGTGAAGGACAAACAAATACTGCAGCCTCAAACATGTACAAAAATTTTCCGTGAGTATAATAGGTAAACCACAGGGAACAAATGTGAAAGTATGTAAAAATAAGTTGGGGAGGAGGACATTATGTTTCCTTTAAAAACACCAGTGCACAGTAACGGTCTGTACTTTATAGAGAAAGAAAATAAAAGTATTGCTTTTATATATATACCAAGCAATACTTTTATTTTTTTTATACCTCATTAAGCCTTGAATTTCATACGCAGGTGTGAGAAAAGGTATATAAGGTGGCCAATTGCAAGTTGTGCTTCTGATCTGAAAGCAAAGATTGTTTAGTATCAAACTATCTCAGAGGTTTAAACTGTAAGGAATGTAGTCAGGAAATGGAAGGCCACAGGCACAGTTGCTGTAAAACCCAGGTCTGGCAGGCCAAGAAAAATACAGAAGTGGCATATGTGGAGGATTGTGAGAATGGTTACAGACAACACAAAGATCACCTCCAAGGACCTGCAATAACATCTTGCTGCAGATGGTGTATCTGTACATCATTCTACAATTCAGTGCAATTTGCACATAGAACATCTGTATGGCAGGGTGATGAGAAAGAAGCCCTTTCTGCACTTACGCCACAAACAGAGTCGCTTGTTGTATGCAAAAGCTCATTTAGACAAGCCACAGTCATTTTGGAACAAAGTGCTTTGGACTGATGAGACAAAGATTTAGTTATTTGGTCATAACAAAAAGCGTTTTGCATGGAAGAAGAACAGTGCATCCCAAGAAAAACACCTGCTCCCTACTGTCAAATTTGGTGGAGGTTCCATCATGCTGTGTGGCTAGTTCAGGGACTTGGGCCTTTGTTAAAGTCGAGGGTCGGATAAATTCAACCCAATATCAATAAATTCTACAGGATAATGTTCAAGCATCAGACACAAAGTTGAAGTTACACAGGGGTTGGATATTCCAACAAGACAATGGCCCTAAATACACTTATCTACAAAGGCGTTTATGCAGAGGGAGAAGTACAATATTCTGGAATGGCCGTCACAGTCCCCTGACTGAAAAATCTATGGGATGATTTGAAGCAGGCTGTCCATGCTCGGCAGCCATCAAATTTAACTGAACTGGAGAGATTTTGTATGGACGGAAGTACCGCCATCCAAAATTCAGACACTCATCAAAGGCTATAGGAGGCATCTAGAGACTGTTACATTTGCAAAAGGAAACTCAACTAAGTATTGATGTAATATCTGTTGGTGTTAATCCAATAAAGTTTATGTCACTGCTGAAATACTACTGTTTCCATAAGGCATGTTATATATTAAAAAGGAGGGGTTCCCAAACTTTTTCAATGTTTACGGGTCAAGAAATAAAAATCACTTTTTTCACCTTTATCACCAGTGAAAAAAGATTTTCCAGCAGTTAGCTATTTTCGTGAACAAAAAGTACACGTTACTTGACTTGTACGTTTTTGGCCCAAAAGATAGATACTTATTTAGACTGTTTGCTTAGTTGCCCCTAGTAAACTTCCATTTATGCTCCTCAATACTGACAGCACTCTAGAGCACCTGGATATTTTAATTCTTTTGTGGTGTTTGGTTTTATAATATGGTTTGGTCCTCTTTTTCTATGCTCTAACACTTTTCTTAGCTGAATGCCATGAAAGGCTTTGTATAGCAGGTGGACAGCACATTTTCCAACCTGCAGAACAAAAAGGACAAAGTGATAAGAGTGTTTACATTACAATGACACTTACTGCTACCTATGTTGACACAGCAGTGGCTTTATGGAAGTGGCTGTGGGATGTTTACAAAATAGACACCAACACCAGGCCTGGATATGTATGCAGACCACAAAGGCATGGGCTTAGGATGATAAAGTTCTGGGGGCAGCATGTTGTCCACTCACTGCATCTGAAATGAGGACTGGGTGGGAGATTTGTTTGAATCTCCCACCCATCCAATCCCCAGTGCTGGCAATTTAGGGGAACAGCAAAAAGGAATGAAGGAGATGTGAGGTGTGCGAGTGGGGAGGGGGTTGTGAGCAAGGGGGCCTACACCAACTTTAAATCCTGCCCCAACTGTATATGTTTCAATAGAAATTCAAAAACAAAGTTTACTTGAGCGGTATCATTTAACGATAGGTAGCTAAAAGAAAAGGTACATTTTTTTTCATGGTTAAATATCTAGCCAATTTAAAAAGATACAGGAACAGTTTTCCCTACCTGCTTCTGTGCCAAATACATATTAATATATAGTCACAGGAAATTTTTGAAAAATATACTTGGCTAAGAAAAACACAGTATGTCAGTACCTGAGAAAAACAAGCAAGCATCAGTGTTATACTACTTAAGATTCTGGAATTATGAATAAGACAGCCCGATACAAGATGGAGAGATGAAGGCTTGCAATTTGTGACAATTAAATTAAAAATTGTCATTGATCTATAACAAAGGGCAGCAGAATCCAATTGCAAAATGATTTGCTCTTTGAATTACAAATAAAAGGTTGCCTTTAATCTGAATATTTGATACTCTTCTGGTATGATAGATATGAACAGGATTTTTTGCCTAATTAGTTGAAATCTTTAAACGCGGATCTGCAAATTATTTAATCCATTTTCTGCGTCACTGAAACACAAGCATTGTAAAGAACTATTAATCATCCAGAAAAAAATCTTGCTAATCTCACAGAATTACCATAATGTTGAGCTCCACACAAGACATTTTTCTGGGGTAAATATGGAATACATTCTGTGCTGGTGTGTGTATGAAATCCATAAAAATATTAGTGAGCTGTGTATGTTGAGCCCATAATGAGGTTCAAAATAATGTTCAAGGCACCTTGTCTTGTATTTTAGCCAATTTGTTTTTAAAGTAATAGCCCAAGGGAATTCCATTCCATGGGTGTATGTAACAAATTGGAATATAAAGGTATTTGGTGGATTTTTCCCAAGAAAATCCAAGACAAAAAATATATTAAACATGTAAAGCCATTTATTAGGACAAAAGAGGTTCTGGCCTAACGTGATTTGTGCCTGTTAGGGCACGTACTCATAGGCTTGTGTCCTGTCCTATGTGCAGGCTCCCAAGAGCTGATCTTTAGAAGGAGCATATGCACTGGAAGCCAACTAGCACTGGATGCCAATCGACCCTTTTTTCTTGTGCACGTGTTCCATATATGTGATCAGTGTGCATCTGACTTTTCACTGCCAGACAAGGAGGCCAACCCTTTGCACTACTCTGGCTTCTAAGCTTGGATAGGGGGCCACACTAGATACCTACGAAAAGGTCATGTTGGGAATACTACGTGGAACCAAATAACTCCACTTAAAACATATTGCAGAAAAAGCCCTGTTTCCCAAATAAAGGGTTGTGGACACATTATTAATAATAATACACGAGAGAGAAAAGACTACAAAAACAATACTGTAGATTAGAAGCAAGATATAATAACAGTATTAATGTTAATAAATAAGTAAATATAATTACCTTTGGGGGGTCAGGTTCTGAAAAGCCATTTTCCATTGAATCAACTGCCTCCTGAGCATCTAGCAGTATTGTCCAGCGGTCCATTAGAATATTTTCAGCTTCATCCACAGAGATCAGAAGAGAATATGGGTCTTCCCCGCTATAGCCAGCTCCCCATCGCAGTACTCTACCCAAATCATTGCCTGGAACAATAAGAATACTGTTCATAGACTGTTACACATTTACAATGTAGGACATTCACAGAAAAGTCATGTATGCACAGATGTAAATTGTTCATTATAGCATAGGATGTTTTGTGATGTTTGGTTTTGCCCTTACCAGTTCCCAGCGGTAGAACAGCTATAGATGGCTCTGTACAAGCCAACTTGTATCGTATCTCTTCAAGAACTCCGAGCACCCAGCCAACAGTACCATCGCCACCGCAAACAAGTACACGAAAGTAGGGAACCTTTGAAAAGGTATGAAACCTGGGGAAAATAAAGAAAATAGTCCTAATAATAGCTAATAATAATTGTAAGGATTTTCTTAACATCTAGTAAAAAATGATGCAGCAGATTTGTAAAGTGTTTAAAATTATAAAGTATTTCAATTTCAAAGGGCATCTCCTATTTTGAAATCAATGTACAAAGTCCCATTTCTGACTTAATATATCAGAGACTTGTAGTTAGAAAAACCCAGGAAGGTAATGCACAATGATGTATAGACTTGAAAAAAGACATGCAATTTCTCCCAATACATCTGAGCAAGTGGATCAGCATTTAATGGCTTAATTATAACACACCCCATAAGTCTTTGAATATAAATTACACTGTTACATAACAATGAATTATGATGGCAACACTATGGCTGTGTTGTCAGACAGGCTTCTAGATTTTACCTTTGCTTACTGTTAAACACCTGTGATCTATTTTTTTCAGGACAATGAGCAGATCAGTAAAATGGGCTCTCCACCCAAGAAAATACATTCCGTATTTAATTGTCGTTGAAAACAGTGCTTATTTATCCATTCTGTTCTGGGTGCAGAAAATGTTAGCAGTTGACAGATGCCGATTTTAATAGCAACTACATTTCACATGGCTTTAACACCACTGAAAATCTGTAATGCATATTGGAAAGTTGCTTAGAATTATATTTGCAAAAATTACTTTTGGGGTGGAGGATGCCTTAAAGGAAAAGTTCGAAAGTAATCTCTCAACTAAACTAATCGACCATTATGTGTGTTTTTCTTCTGGGTATTACAGTTTCCTCCCAAACTCCAAAGAGGCAGGTTAAATAGCTCCTGAGAAAACTGACCCTACTGTGCGTGAATGTGATAGGGACCCTAGATTGTATGCTCCACTGGTGCAGGAACAGATGTAAATTATGTATAAACTGTGCTAAGCTCTGTGGAATATGCTGGTGCTATATAAAGATAGTAACTATAATAACTTCCCACTTATAGTAATTTTCTTACTGAGAGACATGTATAATACCTTATTACTATCCCTTTTTGTTTTGTCCTTAAACTGAAGTTTTTATAATTCAAAAGATAACATACCCAGGCAGTGGACCTCCATTTGTCAGCTCAAAAACTTGATGTGGGTTCAACAGTTTACGGAAACTGTAGAGAAGATCGCGGCCTTTAAGGCCTCCGCTTTTGGGATTCACAAACAGAAGCAGGGGGCAGGTTTCTTGAGGCAGTTTTTCATGCTGCAAATTAGAACAACAAAACAAGGTGAACTTTTTTTTTTTTTTTTTTTAAATAGAAGAATGTCACAGAATAACCTCATGCAAAATAAGGTATTGAGGAAGGGAGAACTTGTGACTGATGTACAAATTGCCACATTAGTCAGGTGTACGTGAGAAATGGTTCTGCTAAAACAGCTGGCTTTACTCACTTCTCTTTTAAATTTGTTTCAGTGAATTTTCACATACTCAATCCTGCATTGTATGATTTATTAAAAAAAAGTAAGATTCAGAAGTCAACAGCACTCAAACCATTGTGATATGTCTCTCTAATCCCTCTAATTCCTTTGTTTTTCATTGAAATTCATTGATTGATGTGTGGATCATTTCAGAAGCACATCAGCTCAGCTATGTGTGCTATTTAATAAAAGCTATGGATGGTTGCCAGGGTCATTGCTCATGACAGTCAGAAAGCATTTTCAGTTATACACTGGAAAGAGGCAGCAGAGTAAAAACATACAAAATAAATAATAAAGATCAAAAAGTTGCCTCTTATAGGTCCATCTATAACTTACAAAACATTACTGTGCCCTAATGCACAAAGTATATATTTCCTTTTCAAGTTCACATATTCCCATAAACAGTTACTCTCTCCAACAAGTGAACCAGCCGTAGTATTTACACTGGGGCATTTACCTGTCCTACTTAACTGGGCCTATCAAGATTTCATGTTTTGTTAACGGTGGCCCTCCAGACGGAGTTGCCAACTTATTGACCCATGTATGGTGTCCACAGACAGATCTGTCCGACCAGTGTCTGGTCATAAATCAATCGACAAGGAGCACATCAGTGTACCGCGGTGGATGATCCGATCTATGGTCCCAGGATCAATAATAAAATCACTCCAGCTTAGAGTGGCCATATTAGGCAAAGATCTGCTTGTTTGGTGAGGCTGGCTGTGTATGGCTACTTCAACTAGCAATGCATTATATACTGGAAAGCTCTTTATCATAAATACAATAAACATAAGTATACGGGCAAACCAAAGTTATAAATATACCCACTTTTAAGCATCCACACTTATTCTAAGAGAAGGGGATTTAAAGGATATGGACAAACAACTTACCTACAGGCTCAGTCCAGCATGGCTCAAATAATACAGCTGAGGGTTAAACACTTAACCATTCACACTTGTTTTGTCACTTATGATACAGATATCACAAACAAAAAGGGGACGCCTAACTAGTACACAAGGGTTATTAATACACAGCATTTCTATCACACAACTAAGAGGACAAACTATCACTTCTATCTGCATGGTCAGACCATATGCAGTAAATGTCTTACCCCTCTGGCTCTGAAGCAGATAACAGGAACAAACAAAAAATGGATAGACATTGGAATTTCTTTGCCATGTGCATGATCCATATACATATCTCATATGTGCAAATGCAAACATGAAATCAATCAGCATCAAATTCCTTTGCAAGCATTCTTGTGACTAACACGTATTGAGGATAACTCATTATAGAATGTACTTCATCTCCTAATAAAGGACATTATTTATGCATGGATATTATTTATATATCACTATTTGGGTGTGTATGTATTTGTGGATATATAGTTCTAAAGTATGCTTAAAGTAAACATTTGTTAAAACGACTCCCAGTCTGTTCTACAGCAGGTTATGTTGGGAGTGGGGTGCATGTTATCTACTCTTCTAGCTTCCCACAAAGGAAATGTCATCCACAGTTGATGTCACAACACATTTTGTTTCATTTGTAGCTAGCAGCAAATGTCTTTTTTGCCATTGCCAGAAAGAGCTAAACCTTGTCTCTATCTATAGATACACTCACTTTTAGAAGCCAATACACAGAATATGATTTAGGCCACAGATTTCCCAGCAAAATATGACACAGTGGCCCTTGTAATACAGTGACTTCTATATATTTTGCAGGTCTTTAATTAGCTTATATAACCAAGACAGAGCAGAATGCTGGATTGGCTAACAATTTGTTACATATAACTGAACTAATAAAATGCATATGTTTGGGTCAGGCCACACTGTCAATTCATACAAATCCAAAACCATCAGATTTATATGGAACTCGCTGCTTAACCAGAACTATGTAATAGTTATGATTTAAAGGGCACCTAACAAAGTAAAAAAATTTGCAGACTAAGAGGACAGTACCCTTACCACATGTAGAATATAGAACACTCCTGTACATGGGTTCATGTGAATCATTCACCACAGGCTGTGGATCTTTTTAACAAATATGATGAATTTAGACCAATTAGCTAAAATAATTCAATTTAAAGGTCACTAAACCTCTTTGTGCAGCACCGCAAGAAGCCCAACACAGCAATATGACACATTTTACTGTACCTATTTGTAACAGAAGTACCTTTAACCTTTTTTGGCATAATATTTTCGATATTTTCCATGTTTTTATTAATATTGTTTCTAAGCTAATTTTCACTATGTGCTAAAAGATAAAAACAGGTCAAATGGGAAGGAATACCAATATAAGTTAACAGTAACTGAAATCCCTATAGGAATTAAGGAACTTCCCGCAAAAAGAGGTCAATGTAAATTCCATTTTGGAGCTGTGGGCTGTTTCAGCTATTTAACAGTGCAGAATATATCATTATACACTTGTCAATGAATATTTGAAACTGGATAATGTTACATTAACAGTGGCAGTACTACCGGGAAACAGGAGGTGTCACTGCCTCCCACATGGGGCCACTGAGACACTATAAGCAATCAGGTTTTCTGCAAGGAGGCTGTCAGTCAGTAAGATGGGGGCTGTTGTGATGAGCTAGATACAGGGCCGGAACTAGGGGTAGGCAGCAGAGGCAAATGTCTAGGGTGCAACGATGTGAGGGTGCTGGGCAGGTGCCTGTTCAAGATTCTTCTGCTTACCCCTAGTTCGGATTCACTCCCGTCTGCAGCTCTCGCCTACCCCTGTTTTTCGCCCTCTGTTCCTCCCCTTTCGTTGCCCTACCCGATGTTTTGGCGTACGCGCCTGGCCCTTGGGGATAGGCTAGGGCGCCTGGCTAGATTGTTACTAGACTAATAAATGCTAATATTTTACATATATCTATATATTGGGTGGAACTGCCAGTTAGAGAGACTCCAGTATATATATATATATATATATATATATATATATATATATATATTATATATATATATACACACACAGAGTCATTGTGATTAGAACATTAAATGTGCATATGGTATAACCTGCAATGTGCATAGAACATAATGTTGGCACAGGATTCTATTGTGTATAGCTTAGCCATACTCTACTTGAGTGTTATGCTTGAAGTTTGTACCTTGCAAGCACCAGTACTTGGGGAATGTCAGCAGATGGGTTTGACTGAGCTTTAAATAATGCTGATACTGTTGTGAACTTTATATTTGATAAAGGTGCGGAAGCCCTGAAACGTTGTATGTAAAAAGTAAAACAGTTTTTTTTATTGCGCATGTCTGGGATATATATATGTATATATATAACAAACAAGGGAAAGTTGTGCTCACCACTAATTTTTAAAACCATTAGGCGGGGGTGCAATGAGGCTGTGACCACAAAATACATATAGACAAATACAAGATTCCTCTGCACTCAACCCATTATCAATATATTTAAGACAGAGATATTTTGTGCATACTGCTACTGAAAAATGCCTTACCCTTTAAACAACACAGGGATTGTTATATATATAAAACAAACAAAAGATATCCCAAACATGCAATTGAAAAAGACAAAGGAGAGCACACCTATAAAAAGCAATGCCTGGGTGCAATTTAACAAAGCATGCCACACTCACAGGTCTTAGCAACAAAACGAAAATGTTTTTATTGAAAATCGAACCATTATGTCACATAAAGTTACCTCTCTCACGGACAAAACAAAGGGAAGATTGCTATATATGACAGCAATGATGTATTTTCATTAAAAACAATTTCTTTCTTTTATTCGTCCCTTTTATAAAATGTATAATTAAACCATAGAATTCTTAATGAATCAGATGAAAATTGAGCATAGGACTGGCCAGATATGGGATGACTTTGACGTAGTTGGCCAGCTTAAATATATTGCAATATATGGACAAACAATCCCTGTTTTGTTTAAAGGGTAAGGCATTTTTCAGTAGCAGTATGCACAAAATGTCTCTGTCTTAAATATATTGATAATGGGTTGAGTGCAGAGGAATCTTGTATTTGTCTATATATATATATATATATATATATATACATATATACACACACATATATATATATATATATATATATATATTTATATATAAAATCCACCATGTGTCACCATAGACGAAGTATTAGCATGCAAGCAAACATGATGCATTACTGAAACACCTACTGTTACAAAATAATATATATTTTATGCCAAATAAACGGTGTATTTATAAAGCTCCTTTGCTGTCCTTAAATGTGAATTAACAGCATGCAGTGTAATTACAGAAACAGTTCATTACAAATAGCTCATCAGTGTACTAATTATGGGTTTCTGTTATACAGAATAGATGTGACCTGGGGGTTTGGGATGATGTAGAGCACCATGCCTTAAGGCTACTTAATACTTTTCAACATAAAAAAAAAAAATGAAAAGAATTGTTCTGCAATCAACATATATGTATGCTCGCTTAAAGAACATTAAATAATAGGCATTGTCTTATTATAACAGACAAAAAGCAAATCAGTCAAAGAAAAATCGCTTGGGATATGGTGTAACAGGCTTCTATATAACAGACCCCACAGCTTTATAAATAGGCATGGCTTTACAAGGCATACCATGACATGGTAAACTGTATTCTTAAGTCAATAACACAGTTTTATAAATATGCTCATGATGGTACATGGGAAATCCATGCTACTAATAAATCACCCAAAACACACCTGCAGTAAAGAAAATCCCTACTGGTAAGATACATAAATGATCACCCAAAGGATGCATTTTACCGGCTGAGATTTTCATAGTTCTGATGCAAAGGTGTTTTCAGGCCATTTGCCACAGGTAGAGCAGATTTTTCAGTGAACAAGAAACACTTCAGTGTGCAATGAGCCCTAGATGTTTCAATTCAGCAGCAGTCTCTCTGGGCTTGAAATGATATGCACTATCCTTTTAGTAACATTTTCTTTAACAAGTAAAAAAATATATCAATATATCAATAACAAGATGCAAACACAACAAACAAGAGCTCTTTACAATGGAGGCAAGCAGATACAGGCAAGCTACAGTCAGGGTTGGGAAAAATCCAACAGCTGCAGAAAAACAGAAAAATTTATGTCTATAGTAAATAGAATTGAATTTTTTTTTTTTGCTCTTTTAACAATGTTTCAATATAGAAAAGTTCATGCACCATAACCACGTACAAGAAAAGTCACATCAAAATCCAAAGAATTTATTTAAAATTAAACATGATGCCAGGAAAGAGTGCAGCCATAACACTAGAGTAGACTATTTTGTTTAGTGGCTCCAAACAACATGATTACAAGGAGACACAATACACTCTATCCTTCTGACTAAAGAACATATACAGAAACAAGATATGTTACTATTATAATATGTCTTATTTCTGTACATTTAACTAACATTAACTGGCCCAATATATACTGTGGATACTGTGTGTATGTATTTTAAACACCATCATTTTAAGATTGCTGAACGTCAGATTTGTCAGGAATTAGAATATCAAAAATAGAATAAATACATTTGAATTTACCATAATATGAGGAATGACAACACCATGAAGCTGCTTGTTGTTAATAGATGTGTCTTTTACTAGCATAAATATTCTTTCTGCTTCAGAAAAACATAAAATGTCCAGGACAACAGCACCTGAAAAAAAGGAAAAGGAAAAAAAAATGGTACCACAACACAATAGCAGATAAAGTCAACCAATCTGGTCCATTTCCACCTAACGGACAGCTTCTCCTACTTCTAAAATTGGTCTTATCTGCTTATAGACAAATAGATTTCAATATGACATGCTGGTATTCCTGGTCCGCTGATGATGGACATTTGTGTGCATAAGCAAACAGTGGCTGAACAATTTTAAACAATTCCCAACATAATCTAGTCTTTCAGGACACTGTCAGACTCAGAACACTAGTCAGTACACACCCTGGGCCTGATCTAGAATGTGTTTTACCCAACTAGATGATTTACCAACGTATAACCTGATTCCCTATTCTAATTATGTATCAAACTCCATTACGACAATATGGCTACACAATATATGGATGCTTATATGATATACGTGTCATATATTTGTTCTTGCTTTTTATAAATAAAAACATACCTTGTTGAGAGTAAGCTGGTATCACCGAAACCAATTTATCTGTAAATAAAACAAAAAAATGGTTACTTAGCCTTGACTGTTTCAAAAATGTCATGCTATGCTTTCTCTTTGCACCTAATACATCATTTAATTGCAAGGCTAGTAATTGTACTGAGATACCATTTGTAGCACCTGAGTATCTCTAGTAGAGCAGTATTACTTCTTGACAAAAATACAAGACCATGGTTCCGTTCTTTCAAGGTAACATGAAATAAGCCATCTGCCGCAGCATTTGCTCACGTACTCTGAGAAACATACATATTGTACAAGATTACACATAGGAGGGAGAGCTGTATGGGTTAAGAGCCAAATAGAGGCATTTTCTGGAAACTACAACAACAGCAACTATAGCAGTTATATATGTGGGCTATAACCACAAAGGTTTAGAAAAACTACCCACACCCACAAGCCATATTGTGTGATATTGTGAATATGAATATAATATAAAGAAATACACAGGAAAGGAAGTAGGATTCAGAACACGCTAGTTATTATGTAATTATATTATAAATTGGCATATTTGAAGAAAAAAAAAAAACTCTAGTATTTAATGTGACGCAGCATTGATAGTTACATACTTCCATTCTATTTTATTTTCATATTTTATATGACAGTATCTTCCTGGTCTTCATATTCTTTTATTTGCTAAAGTCTTTGCAGACTCCCTATTTGAACCCTCACCGAGAAAGACTGCAATTTTCAGTAGTTCTATACAGTCATGTGACTTCACAAGCGTGCTCTTCTATTTCATGTTATATAAGGTCACTCTAGCTTAGTCCATTGAGCATGATGAATCATGCCATCAAATATAATCAATAAAATGAATGCACATGCTGAAAAGCTTTCCAGTGTTAAACTGGAATCAGTTAATGGACATAATTCATTTACCTTTTATAGCTAGATGTTCTTTTAAGATATCGGTGTACTCTTTATCAGAAAGCGAAGGAGGTAAACCACTAATTAATATTTGTATTTTGATTTCAGGCTTCTCATTTTCTTCAATATAAAATCTTGTTTGGTTCATCTGGCGTATGGAAGTCTGAAAAAAAAGCAAAGAAACAATTTACATTTTACTTAATTTAGACAGATGACAGCGTTTTAATAACTGAATATATTTAAATAGTTCCACCCCATTCTGTAGCACTGTGCAGAGTAAGGGGTCCTTTAGATCCGTAAGTAGTAGTAGTACACACTACAAATACAAATCAAAGACCATTCAAAAGAATCCAACTTGCAAGAGCTTACCATCTAAAAGAAAAAGGACAGGCATCTGAAACAGGATTACAAAGAACACACTTAGTTCATAGTCTTGCAATACTAACCTTTCGTACTTCGTGAAGTCTGTCAAAAATAATTTCTTCAAATGGCAAAACCATCCTCTGTACTAGAATATTGGGAAGAAAAAAAAATGTCATTATGTTGAAGAAGCAAAACCTTCAGAGATGTAGCATAAAGCAGTGCATTTGCCTAAAAATAACATTACCTTCATGCTAATAATGTAAGCAGCCAAGCATACCAAGCCAAATGAAAAAAAAAAATATGTAGAGAGAGTAAAGGTCAATTTTTGATTTGGGAATGCTGCAGCTTTCCCCAGAGATTTGCTATGTACAGGAACTATTAGGAATCCATCCAAGTGGCGGATCAATCGATTCAAACCATTGTACTCACTGTCTGAGGCTCCAGTGTTTAAATCACAGAATAGCCAAGGACTGAACTGATGTCAAATCCCATACTATTTTTTTCCTATTCATATACTAATATTTATGGATTTAATGCTTTCCTAGCAGTCATACCTTACCTGTTGATTTTATAACAGGAATATAGATAACAAGAAATCAACTTCATTGTTACACTTGTTTAAATATAATTTTCTTACCTTGTTTGCTACTCATTAAGACTTCCACCAGCCTGAAATTTTCCAGATTTTCTTTCTAGAAAAAAAAGCCAAACATTTTCTGATTAAGCATGGCTCATTGCATTAAAACAAGCGTGCCATCTTTTCCTGCTTTATAGGTAAGCAACACAGCAACAAATACAGTAGATGAAGAGAGAAATCAGTTTTGCAGCAATTAGTAACTACAATTTTATATTCATATGACATATTTACCCAGTATTTACTAGTAAATAAATAATGGACATGGAAGTAATAATGCGTGAGATAAAATACATGCATATAGTACATATATTTGTCACATTTGGCTTTTTCAGCACCTAAAAAATGATGGGGATGCCATCTAAACACAGCTCCCTATGGGCAGAAAGTTGCTAAATAGTGGTGGGATTTGTTTAGGAAACAAGGGAAAGTTGTGCTTCACCGCTAATTTTTAAAACCATTAGGCGGGGGTGCAATGATGCTGTGACCACAAAATACATATAGACAAATACAAGAGGTCCTCTGCACTCAACCCATTATCAATATATTTAAGACATTGAGACTATAGTCAGGTGATCCCACTGGTGGCTAATAAAAGGGCAACCAAGTTTGGGGGTTTTACTTTGAAAGCAGCTAGTAAATTGCAGGTAAAACTTAGTCCCTTTGTAAAATGTGTAATGAAACAATAGAATTCTTAATGAATCAGATGAAAATTGAGCATAGGACTGGCCAGATATGGGATGACTTTGACGTAGTTGGCCAGCTTAAATATATTGCAATATATGGACAAACAATCCCTGTTTTGTTTAAAGGGTAAGGTATTTTTTAGTAGCTGTATACACAATATGTCTCAATGTCTTAAATATATTGATAATGGGTTGAGTGCAGAGGGCCTCTGGGATTCATTTAGGGGCAGGTTTATTAAGGATCGAATTGAAAATTCAAATTTTCACATTTTTTATGGTCAAACTCAAATTCTACTAAGGAATTATCCAAACAATTAAGAAAAAAAATTAATTAAAAAAAATTCAAATTAGATTTTCGAGATTAATCAAACCATTTAGGCCCTTAAAGAATTCAAATTGGACTATTAGCGCCTAAAACCTGCCAAATTCATGTATAAGTCAATGGGAGCGGTGAAGTCACTAATTTGGAGATGTTTGCAGCCTTCCTGACATTCAAGTTTTTTCGGAGAAAACGAATCGAGCTTTGGTCAAATCAAACTCGATTTGAGTTTTCAGGTCGGTAAAATTAGTCAGAGTTTTAGATATTCAATTTTTTTCCTTAAATTACCCCCCCCCCCGCAGTTGAATTTCAAGTATATTCAAATTTAAGGGAGTTTAAAAAAAACTCAGATGAGTTCAAAATTCGACCTTTGATAAATGTGCCTCGAGATGTATGGAGCAGATGTTAACACAGTTATAAATGTTGCAACTCGCTTACACCATGTACCAAGTTTACAAATAGCAACTTAATAAAGGAGAACATTTTATACAGCTACATGGAAAGAGAAACAAGGAAGCTTGCAGTATAATAATATTCTGTTCTCATTAAAAGGAAAACCCTTAAAATTGTCACTATGGTACAAGAAACCATAGGAAAAAATAGGTAAATGATAGCAGCCCAGCAACCCCTATGGACATGGAAGTGCCCTAGCTACCTAAGTGAGTAAGCCAAATGGCTTGTCTGTTGGGTTTTATGCTTTAACCACCATGTCAAAGGCAAGATTTCTTGCCATTGCAGCTAGTTGCACCATTGAATCAGCAGCAGCAGTCAAATTGCACTCCCCCTCTCCAAATATATTGACTTTTATATATGCTGTTATTATAAACTGGTATTTTTTGGCATTGTCAAAGAATTTATATTGCATAAAACAGCTCATATGTAAAACTCTGCTTCATGTAAATAAACCATTTTCATAATAATATACTTTTTTAGTAATATGTGCCATTGAGTAATCATAAATAGAAAATTGCCATTTTAAAAAATAAGGGCCGTCCCCTGCGATAGTAGGATTCACGGTGCACACAAACAAACCATACATGTTAGGTCACATGAGCCAATTAACAGGCATAATTCTGTCTTTTGCTTCAACACATTTTCCTGTTACAGTTAGAGTTGTAGTATTTCTGGTCAGGTGATCTCAGAGGCAACACACAGACCATCACCAAATGGTGGTTCAAGGCAAGAGATGTAAAAGGACAATATTTACTTAAATATATACCAGTTTGGTAAGATTCTTTAATATGTCACTTAATATGATATAAACTATCTTTTGCTAATATATTAATTTTGAGGGTAAAATTACAATAAAAGTAGAATGAAAGAAGGCTGTGGTCAAAAACTTTTGACCCAGTAAGAACCTTGTGGCTTATTTTCCACCAAAAGAAATGTGGGGCTCTCCACTACAAAAAAAAAAAATGTAAATGAATAAGGAAGAAACTCTTTGGGGCAGATTCACTAACCTTCAAAGTCGCCAGCGACTGCTTTGCACCCGTCGCCATACTTCGCCAGGTGAAAATTCGCTCAGACAAAGCTAATTCACTAAAATGCAGAGTTTCGTTATGGGCGCGGAATGCTGGCGACTTTTCGATAGCGGTACTTCACCAATGCGAGCAATTCAAAGCGAAGATGCACTAGCGTTCATTTCTGCCTAGCGCAAATTCGCTAGAGGTCTTGCGCTCAGGTTAATTTGCATCAGTGGTAAATTAAAAGTCTTTATGTTATTTGTTTCAGCAAATTCATTACACGTGTCCAGGGAACCTTAATAAAGACATTAGAGTTGATATAATGTCCTACACGAGTCCACTGTATAATTATTGTTCCATATGTTAGAAAATGTATGGGGGAAACCGGTTACCCCAAAAAAATTTTTAAGTACTTTCGGTTTTTTGAACTTTGATGATTTTTCCACTAAAAAATATGATGTAATTAACAGAAGAATGAGGAAGATCTATACACTCCAGTGCACTTCGCCTGGTCTGAGCTGGTGAAGGCAAGTCTGGTGAAAGAGGTAACATTCAGTAAAATCCGCATTTTAGTGAATTTGTGGAGTAACGTCCATTGACTGATAGAGTGCGAAATGAGCGCTAGCGCCTATCTCTTCCACTAGTGAATTGGTTAGTAAATCGAGATGTCGATGCGGGCAGTAACGCGTGCAAATTGTCGCCAGTGCTTGCCACTTTGCTCTTTATTAAATCTGCCCCTTTGTATCGCTGTGTTACAGCAAAATTATATATAAAATATATACTGCACTGGAAAATAAATAAAAAATCTGAATATATTTTACTTATTATATTTTACTTACTAAGCCAACAGTATAGCTCGCTAAATATAAAAAGATTT
Source organism: Xenopus laevis (assembly GCF_017654675.1). Taxonomy (NCBI): domain Eukaryota; kingdom Metazoa; phylum Chordata; class Amphibia; order Anura; family Pipidae; genus Xenopus; species Xenopus laevis. The sequence goes on from NC_054372.1 coordinate 101,167,917, forward strand.
CATGGATTTGGAAAGATTACCTGGCGTCCAAGCTGTATGAGAACCTCTTGAATTACTGTTTGAACTGTTTGTTCTTTATTTACTGGAATTGATATGTATGCCACACCAACCCTACAATGCAATATTAATATGTCAAAACATTTGTCAATATAATATATACATATATGTAAACATTTATGTATAGATCGATGGATATAAGTGCATACATTTTTGGTCATTTTATGAATGAACTCACTCCCTTGATTTCATACTTGATGATCAGAAAGCCTGCTTTATGCTGAAGAATTATTTGCACACAACCTACTGAATACTTGTCTGCCACAGATTCTATATTTTAAAACCACCCATTTGCTCTTGCTTTCCATCAAAACGTGTGATACGTGGCAGTTCTTACTGTCCCTCCAGCAAATTTCAGAAATTTTAGCAAAATATTTTGGAAAAAATGTGCGGTTTAGTACCTTGGAGTAGAAATGCATATTTATCCATTCTGAATTAGTCCACAAATATGTAGTTACATGGGTCAATTTACAGTTAGGGATTTTTAATACACATAACTAAGAAAGGCAGTGTCAGTGATGAAAACATTGCAGATTAATCACGGTAAAGCAGGATGTAGATAAACAGTACCAAAGGCATTTGATACTACCTAGTGACCAGATATGTGGGCAGTTTTATGAATCTCTGACCATATAGTTTTGCCACAGATTTAGCCATTGGCCAGGTGGCAAACGATAACGTAGAGAGAGACTACCCAAACATTGTGAAGATTAAATTAAAATTGTCACATAATGCTTGGGTCTAAATAAAATGCACAATTTCAAGGGGATATGGTACAACATAGTAAAGGAAAGTCCTGCTTTGCATAGAAAAGCATTGATTTTATAATGAATAAAAAGGGGACTATAGTTCACTCAAAGAAAAAGTATCTCTTTATAATGCTGCTATACTGCATTCACTAGAATGAAAATAAAGCCGCCTTGGTTAAAAGCCACAAGAATACTTATCTGCTGTCACCACATCCTCATTCAAGTGGTTTAATAACATAATGTGATACTACCAGCTTCTTCCTGTTTTTCAATGTTAAAAGAACTATACAAAAAGTAAAGTGCAAACTTTATACTGGTATTTGAATGATCACATCCCCCAGATGCACAAGTGCATTAAAGTGTTGGACTATTTCTGGAATTGATTTCAACAGGAAGTTATTGTACTCCTACAGATTAAAAGGATGGAGGAGCTTAAAATTTCCTTTTAGCATGATGAAGACAGCAGCATTAAGACTATTTGCGGTTGGTATTAAATTTCACATAATATGAAATGAACATTCCCTTTAAAGGCTAACTCTGCAACATGAACATGTTTGAATTTCATCTCAATATGATAACAGTAATACCAAAAAATTAAAGTGTTTTAAAGTAATGAAAACATAATGTACTGCTGCCCTGCACTTGTAAAAACTGGTGTGTTTGCTACAGAAACACTACTATAGATCATATAAACAAGCTGCTGTGTATTTAACATTTGGCACAGGTTAAATCTTTTAACAGATAACCCCAGTATGTTCTACAGAGCTGATCTGCTGTGTAACCTGAGCCTTTTCTCCTTTGAATGGCTGCCCCCATGGCTACACAGCAGCTTATTTATATAAACAATAGTAGTGTTTCTGAAGCAAACGCAGCAGTTTTACCAGTGCAGGGCAACATTACATTATATTTTTATTACTTTAAAACACTTATGTTTTCTGATGTTACAGTTCCTTTAAGGAATGAATGTAGGGTATGGGGGGTTAGGTAACAAGGGGAGGATTACAAATACAGGGAGAGAGTGAGAACATGAGATTGTTAAAGATTGTGAAGAGTGATGTAATTATTTCAGAAACAGTACAATAATTTTAATTGAATGGATTTAGAGTTTATTTTTTGAGATGAAGCATATATTTAATATTAGTTTTCACAATAGTTCTCCTTTAAACATGGAACCTACTTTATAAATAAATGAGACTGTCTACTACTCCCAGATTGTGAACTGAAACTATTCATGTGTGCAGGGTGATAGCAATACATTTCACTTACTTCATCCATCCAGGGTATATTTTTAAAATTTCACGCTCCTTTGGTTTCGCACTTAGGATCCAAGCTTCAGGGGTAGCCTCCTTGAACACAGATCCAACTTTGCCATCCTCCATTGCACCATTTCTGTTTATAATGTCATCACTAACTAAAGTCTGCTGTGTCAGAGTCTGAAGTTCATATTCCTGGGGGTCATCTGGAATGTAGTAAGCTCTCAGAGCAGCCTCCTGTGAACATGGTGCATATGAAGTATTTAATTTCTTCTCCTTTACATCTCCTTTACATTAAGCTATGTATTGAACTCATGAATAGACCACAGATGGCATATTTATAATCAAAACACTAGTGACATTTTTGCTAGCACGGATAAAAGGGTTTCACAAAGACTGACCAATTATGTTGCAATGTTTAATGTGACTTTTGTAAACCAATAAAAACTTAAGTTACAAAAAAAAAAAAGACTGACCAATTTGTTTGTCTTTCAAGCCACAATTAGGCTATGGTAAGACATTTAAACCCCTCATACTACAATCAAATATATTAGTCAGTTTCTTACCTACATACTCATATGGCTCTGGGTGCCTAGTGTTTGAGATGTCTTGTGCAGCATTCACATAATCCATTAAATTTCTCCACAATTACTCTCCCTCCAACCCTACTAAAAAGCATAATGGCTACTGACTATGTTGCAGTTCAATCTTCTTTTTCACCCATGTACAAGTACTCCATTCTGAAATCCATTGACTATATAGGGTTCACATGTCCTTGTAAGAGATGCAGATGTACTCAAAGGAGTTGTTCACCTTCCAAACAATTTTTCATTCCAGTTGTTTTCAGACAGTTCACAAGAAATAAATATCAAAATCTAAGTTCAATGTTCATGTCTCTGGTGTTTGGCAGCTCAGTAATCTAGGAGCAGATTCTGAACTGTTACAATTTGATCAATTTAATTGATACAATTAGCTGATACATTTCACAGCAGTATCTTTGGAATATTAGCAAATATTGCATCAATTCAAACAGCTGCCTTTAAAGGAACAGTTCAGTGTAAAAATACAAACTGGGTAAATAGATAGGTTGTGCAAAATGAAAAATGTTTCTAATATAGTTAGTTAACCAAAAATGTAATGTATAAAGTCTGGAGTGACTGGATTTGTAACATTACAGAACACTACTTCCTGCTTTGCAGCTCTCTTGGTTTCCACTGATTGGTTACCAGGCAGTAACCAATCATTGACTTCAAGGAGGGCCACATGGGTCATACCTGTTGCTTTTGAGCTGAATGCTGAGGATCCATTGCAAATTCACTGAACAGTTATGTCCCATGTCGCCCCCCCCTTAAAGTCGCTGACTAACTCAGAGTTAAAGAGCTGAAAAGCAGGAAGTAGTTTTCTACATCCAGCCACTCCAGCCTTTATAGATTAAATTTTTGGCTAACTAACTATATTAGATACATGTTTTATTTTGCACAGTCTATTTACGTTTTTATTTTTACACTTAACTGTTCCTTTAACAAAACTCAAGACACTCAGCCCAGCACTAGGGATGCAGGTCAACAAATCTTCAACCCGCATCTGGCCCTGTACTACCCACACCCGACCTGGCCTGCTACTCTGTCTGACTTATTTATAAATGCAGGGCACATTTTTACCTGGGCAGTAACCCAGGCAACCAGAGGTTTTCTTTCATTGCTCTACCTGCAGATAGCTGCAAAAAAGCCACTCGCTGATTGGTTGCTATGGGTTACTGCCCAGGTGCAAATTTGCCCTGTGTTTATAAATGAGCCTGTGTCTTCTTATATATCTATGCCTGCAGGGCTTGCACACGTCTATAAATAAGACAGTGCCTGATGCTAAGTGTGGCACAGTAAGGTCACGAGCCAAATAGTTTGTGAGAGTGACGGCCCGCGCATCTCTATTCAGCAGGATCAAAGATAAAAAATATATCTACAAACCGCCCCCTCAGAGCTGCCACAGAAAGACATAAGAAGGTGAAAAATGTAATTTTACTCTTCAATATTAGAAAAACGGTCACAAGTAGAAAATAGAAAGTAATTGGAAAAAGTCTTTATTTCTGGTGCTCTATCTGAAACCAATTGAACTGAAAAAGTGTTTGAAGGTGAGCAACCCCTTTAACCACTACCAGCAACCTAAATTTCTCATGGGTACAATTGTATAGGTATTACAAAGTATTGACCTTATACTTGATGGTAACTAAGTGATCATAAATCTTTATTGGTATTAAAGCAATCCCATTTGGTTTATTTAATGTTTAAATGTATTTTTTTGGTCTCAAGATATGCTGATTCCATATTTTTATTAAAAAAAACCTTTTCAGCAAAGGCCCAGGTACAAAACATTCAGTATAAAAGATCCCATAACAGTACTTTCCGGTGACTAACTCCATGTCAGTACGGTCATCCATCTTCTGGTGGTTTTAGAAGTTGGTTACAAAGGCACCAATTGGAGGGTAGGGTTGGTCTTTAAAAGATTTAGGAGTGTCCTTCTGATGGGAGCAGAGGGGAGGGGGGAGTAATGACATGGAATTCACAATTTTCCTTTTTCTGTGCGTTCAATGGTGAAAAAATTATGAACCTCAAGTAGAAGTGTTTATCCTTTTTCCTTATGAAATAACAAAATGTATTTCTAGCTGGCTATAAGGAGTTCAGATGGAAGCTCATGTGAATTGAAGAAAGTCACATTACCACTACTTCTTCACTCTTTGCAATCCTTGGTACTGAGATTATTCTGGGCTGGTTGCGCTTCACAGCATCATGACCATCATAAATTTTTAAACTTTGTTTGGCTAAAATGAAAGGAAACAAATGTTAAACCGATTTTTAAGAAAACATTTTTAAGAAAAAATAACGTGACTGCATAGTGTTTTGCAACTGTACTGTACTTAGCCAAGAACTGAATCTATTTTTTGCATTTGTATGCTACCCTATGCTTTGTAAATTAGTCTAGTTATCTCAACTGATTAAAGGTGGAGGTAGTAAAAAACAAAAAAAAAACTAGAATCCATTTTCTTTTTTCTTTATTTTCTGAAAAGGAGCAATTTCACTCTGATAGGAATGGGATCCTTTATCCGGAAACCTGTTATCCAGAAAGCTCAGAATTAAGGAAAGCTCGTCTCCCATATAATTCTTTTTATCCAAATAATCCACACACATGCAGAGTGAGCGCAGCAGAGTGAGCGCAGCAGAGTGAGCGCAGCAGAGCTCACGGGCGCAATCTTCTTTTCTTCAGTAATATTCGTGTCTTCTTCCTCCCCTTCAGCATTTATCGTCTCTTTTCGCGCATGCGCAGTTGTCGCGAGCCGGAAGATTGCTCCAACTGCACATGAGCCATTACTCTAATCACTTCACGAAGCTTACCGAAGAGAAGAAGATGGCGCCCGTGAGCTCCGCTGTGCTCACTCGGTCACAATTTCAAGAGGGGACAGAATTCTGGGGCAAGACTATGCAGGGGGGAGGCAGGGAGGGGGGCCAACGGAGGGGGGTCAGTGGGGACTTAATATTGCAACGGGTTTAGTTCTCCTTTAGAGGTCCCAAGTATTCTGGATAACAGGTCCCACACATCTATACAAGACCCAACATTAACTTATTCAGTTTAAATAAGCATATCAAATAAAATATGTACAGTATTTGCAGAAAAGAAAATACTTTTTTACAACTGACTGTGGGAATAGCTAACCCAGTTTGAGTCCTACATAATACAAAGAATGAGGTTAGGTGAAATGAAAGCACACATTGTCTTAGTTTCATAATACTTGCTACATGGATATAAATAGAAACAATTTCTCTCAGGACCATTTACCCTGCTTAAAAGGATTTCCGGACACACAAAAGAGGAGGAGTGTCCTAGGAAATTAAATCCATAGACTACACAAAGTGTTGTTATTGGCTTTCCTGTATTAAACTATTTCCAAATTACTGTGCATCCTTCCCTTTCTGTCCACATTTATAGATACACAACTCCATTATTATTGTTATATGTGTTCCCCTTTCTTGAAACTGATGTCAGTGTTACTGTAGGATATCCTGCTCTACTTCTGAGAGTGAACTTGCAAGACCTATAGTAGTTCTGATCATGTTTTTCCAGTTAAAGTTGGAAAGAAGTGCAGAAACAATACTCATATAAAGATCTGCAGCTGGAAAAAACTCTGCTATAACCAGGGGCAGCCAAGCCAGTCAGTCGCCATAGGCAGCTTGGCTGGCCACCTTCCTCCCCATACTCCGTGCATGTGCAGTGATGTTGTTCGGGAGGGCACGTTAAGAAGAGAGCAGAGCAGAGGGATCAAATTAACCCAGACTATGGGTATACAGAAGAATCTTCAAAAGGAACCTCCCCAGCGCCCCCCTTTTTTTGCGCCCTAGGCAGTTGCTGCTTACCCCTAGTTATAACCAGGTCCGGACTAAGAATTAAAATAGACCCTGGTATTTCATGTATACAGAGGCCCAATCAGCCCACACAGAGGCCCAAACAGCCCTTACCAGCCCACTAAATACTGACTGCATATGGCACCTTATAGCAGCCCCTCAGGGCCTGGTTATAACTATAGCTTTCACATTCAACAGTAAAGCAGAAGAATAGTTATAGGTCATCTCCCAATGTATTTTTCATTGTGTTTTAAGAAATAAATCCATTGCACCAAAGTAATCAAAAGATAGGAACAAATCATTTGCTGTACAGATGTTTTACAGCAGCTTTCTCTTTAATATAGTTCAAGCCATTTGAGCTGCTACCGGCCATTGAAATTGGGAAGCCAAAAGGTACCCAAAGTCAAGCCTGTAAATCTTCTTTGCATGTAAAGGGTGATTGATGTTGACAGGTGCCAAGTTCCTACTTCACAGAAGTAAGGAGCACCAAGACTGTGTAGTCTTTTGCAAATTCCAGATTTATGCAGATAACCATGAAGTTGCTTAATGTAGCACTCTTACTTGGTCTGTATAGCTTACATTTAAATGCCTTGAAATAACAGGTAACGTTGCAAAATACATCAATTGAAAAATGTGCAGACTTTTCATGAATTTTAATGGTTTGGAACAATCCCCTAAGCCTAGCCCACTGCTCTCCTTCTGATCTGTCTGACTACTTTGCTGAGCTGGCTGACTACAGTTACTTAGTATCAGCAGCCATCTGTCCTTAGCCTGAACCCTCCAAACCCCACAATTCCTTGCATATGTGATTTCAATAAGAAATGGAACATCTCAGTGCAATGCATTGGGGGTTATGTAGTTCCTGCATACTATGTGTAAGCTGTGGAGAAGTTGTTACAATTTGTAACATCAGTGTTTAGTCCCTCCTCCCCTGCCAGGATTTTAAATGATGCAGAAAGAGAACTGTTAAACAGCTGGATTGCAGCATAGAAAATGGCATTTATTCATACTTTTTATGTGGGCCTCTTTATCATATTTTGATTTGGAACCCGGAGTTTCCCTTTAATAAGCACTACCAATGAAAAGAGTCATCCCATTTCAATTGCAAATCATATGGATCGCAGGATAGATTATGGGGTTCTGGACATGGCATTTTCATCATGCCATCATAGGTGTAAACCATACTGTGGTGATAAAAATACCTTGTATTTTACTTCCCCTAAAACATAAACAGTGGGTGAACTCAAAGCCCATTGGCATCACACTTTGCCGAATAACCATCGGAGTCAGTAAAATGGAGATAACCAAAGACCACCAAAAGAGATGTACAATGTTCCAGGCCAACTGTTTTCCCTCTCAGATGCTTATTGGTTTGCTTCCACACACAGGCCAAGAGATAGATCAAGTAAAGAATGGACATTTTAGAGTCAAAGGAGCAAATTCACTAAGCTGCGAAGCGCCGAACGCTAGTGTTAATTCGCTAGCGTTTGGCATTTTCGCTACTGCGCAAATTCACTAACGAACGCTGGCGTAGTTTCGCTAGTGTTACTTCGCAACCTTACGCCAGGCGAATCTTCGCTAGCGCCGAAACTACGCAAATTCACTAACTTGCGCAGTGTACTGAACGCTACCTTTTACGCTAGACTTCCTTCGCCACCTCAGACCTGGCGAAGCGCAATAGAGTAGATAGGGATTGTTTCAAAAAAAGTCAAAATTTTTTCTAAGTCCCAAAAAACGCTGGCGTGTTTTCTACATGATGGCTGATAGGCTGAAAAAGATCGAAAATTTTTTGGGGCTCCCCTTCCTCCCCCCTACATTTCCTGACTCATGGCAACTTACCTAGACAGTGGGCACATGTGTAGGGCAAAATAAAATTTTTATTTGCTGATTTGAAGGTTTTCTAGGCATTTGTAGTGCAGATACGTGTTCCTCCATTGAAATTTGAATTTCGCGCCGTATGCAAATTAGCCTTCGCTAGCGTAACTTCGCTTTATATAGCGAATCAACGCTAGCGCAACTGCGCAAACTTACGCTACCCCTGTGCGCAACTTCGGATTTTAGTGAATTTGCAGAGCCGTGGCAAAACTACGCCTGGCGAAGTACGGCGAAGTGCGGCGAAGTTGCGCCTTGTAGCAACTTCGCATCTTAGTGAATTTGCCCCAAAGACTACAGGCTGACAGTTTTTATACAGGTCACAGAAATCAACAATGACATATACTAACCTTATATTTTTTGAGATAGTACATTATTTAAAAGCAAAAAAAGTTCACATTTTGCAGCCTCAGTTATGTGGTGGCAACTGTTTGATAGAATTTGCTTGTGCTTTGCATACAGCACTCCATTTTGAGTGATGGATAAGTTTCTTTCAGTAAGAAAATAGCTGCAACTACTACTACTACATTTATACAAGATACAAAGCACTCTAGTTATGGTTTTGGAAATGTGTTTAAGTTTCACATTCTTTATTTTGAATATCTGAATTCTCTTCTTCTCTGAACATTTCTCCCAACTTTGTTAGAATTTTTGGTATTGGTACAAACCAATGATGAGTGATAATGAAGATAAGCTTGATTATATCAGAAATGGTACAGAATTTGTAATTGATATTATCTAGAAAGCTTCTTATTTCAGTATTGGATCCAAACCCTAAAGACACTCCTTCTTGAAGGACTCAACGAGGTCTTAGAGAAAATGTATTAAATATCAACCCCCATAATCATATCCGTTCTGTTCCGTTAACACTTTTAGTCAGTCCTCTCTTTTATGGTTCTTTTATATATTTTTTTAACGTATTTTTTTACGTATTTACGACCTACAGTCTCATGTTTTTACTGTGAATAAACAATATATATTTTATTTTTGAGTCAAACTTCCAATGTTTTAGAACATTGGAATATGGTTATTATTCAGGCATCATGCACTATGGCACTCCATTTTAATAACCTGCCCTGATATAAATTAAAAAAAAATATTTTTTTTTTTCTTTTATTCTTCTCCGATTTTATAGCCGCTTGCCCACATCAATATGATCAACACTCCCCTATTTCTTATATGTGTACCCTCACGCACTTTTATGTACCTATTTCACTACTCTGTCCCATCCAACATGGCGGCTAAATAACCCCCACACTGCCCCTCCCAACATGGCGACTATTTACTTTCTATACTATAGTATTGAACCTTTTGTATTAACCCCGCCCCCCTATGATGCACTTCCTGTTTGTAAGATGCTGGTTCCCCTCCAAACTCTCACTATAAAAGACACTCAGGCGTCCTTTGCCGGCACAGAGGCACTAAGTGTGTATACTACTGCCAGATGGTGAGTCTTGTTATTTATTACCACACACCAATTTATGCCTTATCTGTTTTGTTAGTTATGACTTTATATTAACTTTGCAGCCCCACTACGTTGTTGCTCACTGCACTTCCTTTTTACCCTATTTACTGCACTTCACCTGTATAATTGTTGTATCCTCTAATACCTATCAACCTTTACATTGGTATACCCCAAAACCCCCCCATTTTTTTAATAGCTAACCAATCCCTGCACCATACCTTTATCCCAGAATAATGACTACCATACATATTTTTGTAATACTAAAAAAGCTTTTGTTTTGATGAATAAGCATACAGCATACTATTTGTCACTTTGGTCTCTGAAATTCACAGCTGTAACTCCTATGTTTATTGCCTGAAGAAGCGGGTCTGAGCCCGTGAAACGTGTTGCACTGATTGGAGTTCGTTAATAAATTTTGACTGCTTAATTACAGTCGTTTTGTGTCTGCTTGGAGGAGGTAAGTCCACTACTGCCTCCTCTGATTACCAAGTTTTGGTTTTTAAACTCGTTTATATCCTTTTATTCTTTTGGCGCCTCTGTTCTTTTTATACAATACTAAGTCCACCCTGGGTGGAGGGTTGATACCCTTTTTCTATCTACAGAGAGTGACTTCTTCTTTCAAATCTTTTTATTAGTTGCAAAAACAGCATATACTTTTCTCATAACAAAGTTTTTTTATGCATTCGTAGATATAGAAAATGTGTATCCTCCTACGCAGAGGGGATTATAAGCACAACATACAAATGTCTTGAGAGTGAAGGAAGAGCAACGGCTCCGGACACTCCACATAGCGACATATCAGGAAACATCATGTAGTATAAGCAAAGAGTTTATGTTGCATAAAAAAACAAAATAAAAAGAGAACTAAACAATATACCGAAGCAACCGTGTCCGTGTTCATTAAATTGTCAACAATTAGTTCAGGTTTGAAACTGCCTTAAGTTCCATCATATAGGTTTCAATTTAGTATAAATCACTTGATAAGCCAGGTACAGAGTGGTACAGAGACATTGGAAGATGGAAAAAACCTGCACTAGACAAAGTTTAGCGTATACTGGCATAGTGCATCCAGGGAGTCCAGATCTTAGTAAAGGTGGAATAGGTATCAGTAGATATACTCAATAATCTTTCATTTACCATTATCCAATTCATTTTTAAGCGAAACATAACCATAGGAATAGAAGTTTTTTTCCATGAGGCAGCAATAGTTTGTTTCGCTGCTACAAAAACAAACTGTATCAACTTGCGATGATATTTATCCGAAAGTGGAATATTGGTATTGAGTAAGACCATCTTAGGGTCTTTTCGAAGCCTAACTCCCAGTATTGAATCTATCAATGTGAATATCCTGGACCAAAATCTGAACGCCTGTCTGCACTGCCACCAAACATGTAACATAGTGCCGTCCATTCCACAATTTCGGAAACAGAGGGGGCTGACAGCGGGATAATATTTATGTAGTTTGGTAGGAACCAAGTACCATCTAGAGATCACCTTGTATAGAGTTTCCTGCGCCAATGTATTTATGGAGGATTTGGCTGTATTCACCCACGTTTGTTGCCAGGAGGCATCGTCTATTATATTACCCAGATCCCGTTCCCACTGAGTAGTATATTGTGGAGGGGAAGTAATTGCTGAATTTAAAATGTCCTTATATAACATAGATATTATACCCCCACTACAAGGGAACTTAACACACATTTGTTCCCAAGCGGAAGAGGATAGGATATCAGCACATCCTTTAGTCACTTCAGTCAGAAAATGCTGGATCTGAACATAGCGAAAGCTTTCCGCTCGTGGAGGATTATACAGGTCGACTATCGTGGACCATTTCCTGAGGCCTTGCAAGCCAAAAAACTGAGTGACATATAGCATGTTGTGAGAATGCCACCAATGAAAATCAGTACCTTGTAGACCTGGTCGAAAAACAGGGTTACCAAGAACAGGCATAGCCGGACAATGGGGTGATTTTAATGGAGTTCTTAATATTACTTGGTCCCATACAGCCAGCGCCATTTTTAAAATTGGAGTGGAAGCGATGGGCCGTTTACTTTTGGAGATCCAAGGTAACACTGCAGGGTTAATCGGCTTGAGCAGTGTGGCTTCTATTTGAGCCCATAATGGGAGGATAGGTCTATAAAAATGAATTAACGGCGCAATTTGCGCCGCTTGAAAATAGAAAAATATGTTAGGGACACTCAGGCCACCCCTATTCCTGGGTAAAAAAGAGGTATTTCGGGCCAAACGTGATTTTTTCCCGGCCCAAATAAAATTCGCAAATTTTTGTTGTATTTTGTGTAATTGGGATTTTGCAATTTCAATAGGCAGAACGCGGAAAAAATATAATAGTTTAGGTAAAAGAACCATCTTAATTGCATTTATCCTTCCGAACCATGAGATATGCAGTTTAGCAGAGAGTGACTTCTTAATCCTGAGTGGGGTCAGGACAATCTCCCCACCTGCCTTTACAGTGGTTGCCTATTGGTAACCTTGGTTTGTGAGTATATGTTATCTACTCTTATTTCATTATCCCTTACCAATACATATTACACTATTGGGGCTCTTGGTGTTCCTTTTGTTTATTCTTATTTCAGTATGATGAAGCTTATATTAAATTTTCATTTTCGTGATGGTTCCCCTTTAAGCACAAAACTGGTTAGGCAAGAACAAAGAAAACACATGTTACATTAATTCCTAATGAATGGTTTACAGTAGACTTTCCCAAAGACCTGGGATTAAGGTATTATCTAAATATAGAGAAAGTAGTAATGCAAAGCCAAATACTGTATGCAAACTGGTTAAAATTAGTTTGTGTTATAAAAAAATAAAATCCTGAATGTCACTGCTTCATCAACAAGAACAATCAATGAGAGCAATGTTATATTAAAAGGACATACACTAGGAACATTATTCCACCCTAATAATAATGAAAAATGTGTTAATTCTGGTATCTAGTTGGAAATAGTGTGAAAAATACATGGTTTTACATTTCAAAACACTCTACTAACAATAGCCCCAAAATACAATATTGTATTTATATTAGGCAGGGATGCAAAGATCCCATGAATGCAAGTGCTGCAAATGTATGGATAAAACATAAAATGCCCAAAATGTCCAATAGTTGTTTGAAAAGCAAATGTTCACCTGTCTAATGCCCTTACCAAATGAGCAGATATTTCTGTGTATGACCAATTTCTTCATGTTCTCATGAAGACAATACAGATCTGCTTAGCGAGTACTACAAACCTTGTCGACTAAGAAAATGAAAAAAAAAAAAAATCCTCAACAACATTAAGCTAAGTCTTAAAGGGTAACTATTACTCCTTTGGACATCTAAACTAATCCTCTTATTGTGAATAGTAACACTGCAGAATACAGTGTGCCAAGTTTTTGATGCTGCCATTTTGTTTAGGGAAAACATTTACTCATATAACAAAAATGTAAGCAACACTCTGCATTCACATACACATACTTGAATCAGCAGATGCAGGTGTTTCTTTTACAGATCCTTGAGTTATTCCATCATTTTCATTATCTTCATCTGCAAATGAAAATACGCAGAAGTGAGCATAGGATAATCATGTACCCCCACAGCAAAAACATAGCTCCTCCTCCCAATGACCAGATCATTCAAGTCCTCTGCCATCCACTGTGTGCAGGGCCAGATTTACATAGCAGTCACCCTTAGGCCCGGGCCGCTGCCGTTCATCGCCCCATCCCCTCCCCTTCCTTTGTGAACATGCACAAATTTTCAGTATTGGGTCCGGAGTACTGGGGATTGGTGCACAAGAAATTTTAAAAATTATTGTATCTCCTTTGAATTCCCAATGCTCCCAAACCAATGCGGGTGTGGTTGAGTGGAATGCCGCCCCCCTAAAATTCTGCCGCCCTAAGGCCCAGGCTTTTGTGGCCTTTACACAAATACAGGCCTGACTGTGTGCTCAGTTCCCCTTATGCCCCATGGGTTACAAAAGTCATAAATTTAAGACTCTTCCCACTCATCTCCACAGTATGCCAGGAAACTATAAGGGGCAGATTTATCAAGGGTCGAATTGAAAATTCGAAATTAAAATTTTCAAATTTTCAAAACTGTCAAATTAGACTAGGGAATTATTCAAATTTGATTCAAGTTTTAAAAACTTGAATTAGATTTTCGAGATTTACCATACTCCCTTTAAGTACTCTGATTCGACTATTCAACACCTAAAACCTGCCAAATTGCTGTTTAAAGGAGAACTATAGCTTAACTGAAGAAGTTGGTAGAAATGATATGATGTACATTATGTTTTGGTCTTCTGTATCAGCCCAAGGCAACCACAGCCTTTAGCAGCAAAGATCTGTGTCTCCAAAGATTCCCCCGTAGCTCCCCATCTTCTTTTCTGCTGATTCAATGCACATGCTCTGTGCTGCTGTCACTTACTGAGCTTAGGGACTCACTCACAATATATAGTACACATAAAATAGAAATGTCACAATATAAGGCTGATTAGTAATTAATATAGATAATAACTACATGGCAGCACAGAAACCTGGGCAATTAGCATCAAAATTTAATAATCAGCCCTGTAGCATCAGTTTATATTACAGACAAACCTCATTTTCTGATGGATAATTTGTGATGACCCCTAAGCTTAGCTTCTCAACAGCTGCTCAGAGCCCACTGAGCACGTGAGTGTCACAGACACTTTTCAAGATGGTGACCCCTTGTGACAAGTCCTGGATCATTGCTGCTATTGAGAAACTGAAACTTTTTGCTGGTGCAATAAATTCTGTATATAAAATATGGCATTTCTAGACACATTCATTTTTAGGTTTTAGTTTTCATTTAAGTCAATGGGAGAGGTCCAGGGATCAATTTGGAGTTGTTTGCAGCCTTCCTGACATCAATTTTTTTCAGGTAGAGTTTTCAGGTAGATTTAATTAATTAGAGTATGAAAAATTAGATTTTTTTTAATACATTTCGATTGGTCGAATTTCGAATTTATGGGAGTTTAGGGGAGTTTTTAAAAACTCACATGAATTCGAAATTTGACCTTTGATAAATGTGCCTCTAAAAGTCAAGGGCTAAAGGGGTCTGATGGATAGATTTGCATAGAAATGCGAAATGAAAAACGGGAGAAGGTTTGCAAGAAGGTTTACTGAACAACACAAGCAACAGTCTGGTAGTATCAGTGCTGCCTTTCTCAATTAACAGTCCTGAAAGCAAAATGCAGTTTAGAAATACTCTTTGGTAGCTCTTCCTTATAAGCCCCTTCACATGGAGGCTGCTATTCAGCATTATGCTGATTTTTGTCAAATAGGGCACTAGCTAGTAGAATTCACAATGCCACCTCACAGTGTGTAAAATGTAAATAAAAGGCAAGAATGTGCAGACTGCCTGTGTTAGGCTGTGCTAGATTCAAAAGGGACAGGCAGGGGGAGGCACATAGGCATACCCTCTAACCGCCCGGCAGAAGACGCATATATAGTCCCTGCGCTTACTACTCACTCTAAGGCAGGAAGTAAGGACAGGTCTGGGATGCAACTTTGGCTCTGCAGGGAGCACCGGATCAAAACTCCATCGCTCTCTGAAAAGAGCAAAGATTGCCTCATATTTGTGGTTAGGATAGCTGCATCCCAAGGTTTTCTAAATGCAGCATACTGTGTGTCTATGCAGCATGCATGCATTTTAATAAACACCCATGTACAAGGGCATTCAGTTTGTCAACAAGGGATATCGGTTCTAACGAAATCACAAGTAAAATATCAAAACTTATGCAAAAATATGCATGCACTCCTGCATTTAAAGTTATTTCAGGTATGAAGTTATACACAGTGCCTATAGCAGATGATAAAGACAGTACAAACCTTGCTCAGCTTGAATGCTCTCTGATATTCTAAAGCAATGCATTTTGCTGAAATTGCGAGCTTGCAAGTGAACACAGTTTGGCGGAAGCACCATACTTCTAAGTCTTCCAAAGGTACATTCATGATTTAAGATTATGTAACAAGCAGCATGAGCCTGAAGTGAAAAAAAAACTAATTAGCATTCATGTTACTTAAAGTACAATTATTGCAACTACAAATATTGTTCATCATTAAAGGGACACTATATTTTTTACCTTTTCTTGTCTAACTGTGCTTAATACCAGAAAATACTTAAACTGATAATTATATCACTCAATACAGCCAATTTTGGGAAATTATTCTAGTCTATTAAGGGGTGCAACGCAACTCTCGGCCAGTTAGCTAGGCCAGCTAAATCAGTTTTTTGCAAAACAATCCTACAGGGTTTTTGTTTTTTTAACAATTTTCAAATAAATTTACAGGTATGGTATCCATCATAAGGAAACCCATTATCCAGAAAGCTCTGAATTACGGGAAGGCCGTCTCCCACAGACTCCGTTTTATGATTCACTTTTTCTCTGTAATAATAGAACAGTGCGTCTGCTCTCGCTAGAGCGGTGCGGGCGGCAGGCACTAGAGTGCCCGCCATTGAGATCCGGCCCTGCCCCCAAATCCAGTCAGTACATGGGCACTGAGAGAGGTGGAAGTGTTAGGATAGGTCACAGATTTTGAAGAGACCCCCATGACAGGGGGTATAGAAATCTCATTTTCTATACCTGAATCCCACACCATTCGCATTTCATGCCAGAGAGAACTTCTGAAGAACCACAGTTTTTTTTGCAGACTTCGCAACGGGCACTGGAAGACATATTTCCCTCTCGCCAGTGATGATGGTATGTGTCCTAGAATAACGAGAAGTGTACATTAAAACACTAATGCATTGAATTAAGACCAGTAGATATGTAATTTTATCGTATCGCTAAAATAGTACTGCTGTCAAGTTTCATGCTGGAGTCTAGGTTTCATTTGTTATTTTTTTCATTCTTCTTTTTCAGCTCAGTACTTACTTCTTGTAAAACAACATGTACCATATACTTCTGGTTACTACAGTAACATGTGGACTCTTGTATTAACATCATACTCTGCATTGAGGAGGAACAGTGAAGGAGAAACAGTGAAGTTCACAGAATTGAAAAATTAATTTCCGCTGGGCCCCTAGCCTTTCTAAAGGTGCACAAAACTCAACACATAAACTCCTAAACACAGTGTATGATAAATAAATGTCAAGAAAGCATGTGTGTGATTTCAGAAAGCAGATACAACTCTCAGCCAAAAATAAAATAAAGCAAACTTTAAAATGTGTCAAGTTATCATAATTATTATTACATATTAAAGTGCCAACATATATTGCAGCATTGCCCAATAAATGGTTGTATAGAATGAACATATACAGTACAATTACATGCAAAGCAACCGATGATCAATACAAGTGGTGAAGAGGGCTCTGCCCAACAGAGAAGGTTGCAGTCTTGAAAGTGAGTGAGGAAGTGATGAGGAGTTGCGTAGTAAGCGGTTGGGTGCTTTGAGTCATTAGTTTGAATGTTTTTCCATACCTTCCAACATTTTGGAAATAACAAAATGGAAAAAAAAGATTTGCAGCACGGCAAATTTTGTGCACACAATAAAAGTTTTCATCGTATCATATCATATATATATATAGCGGTATAGCAGTCTGTTTTCAGCAGTCAGACACTTTGCTGGGACATGGCACATGTCTGTTTTCATTACTGTAATGAATCCAATGACTTGTACACACTGTCAACAAGAAATATGAATTGAAGGAATGAAGGCTGTTATGCCTTTTAAATGTTAGCAAATATGATACTTTGAAACATATACGGTACAACAAAGTAAGGCCATCAAGCGACCAGAGAATGTAGCTGGCATGGAATAAAGGCTTTCAAGGTGGGTACTTGATTTCTCTGAGCCATTACAATAATTTGTTACACTAAAAGCAAGTCAAATCCATGAGATTAAACACTCTTAATCCACAGTTTATTTATATTGCATCTATATCTGTTCATTGTCTTTCAGCTCCTGTCTAAACATAATGCAGTCAACTTTTCCATGGACAGGGCACAATATTTTTCAAACTTGTGTGTGTGTTGCTAGGTTTTCATTAGTCTGTACACGAATACACACAGGCACTTACACTGCTGTCTTTATCTTATTTTATATTATTCAGCTCAATTCTGATCCTTATATTGTAGCCTAATATTACAAACCTTTTAATTTTGTAAAATCAATTAGCAATGATTTAAAAGGTCAGCTAAGGCCTTTTATAGGATCAGACTCCCAACTATATGCCTTTAGGTTTGCATACCTCCCAACTGTCCTCTTTTCTACGGGACAGTCCCGATTTTGACAGCTCAGCCTGCAGTCCCGGGTTACTTACTGAAAAGTTTCTCTTTGACATCTTGCCATGATGCCAGAAAAATATACATTTCTGAAACATAATTTAAATAGGAGAGCCAAGAAAACTGGGCAGCTACCTCTAAAATTGTCTTCTGCCTACCCCTAGTCGGTGTTCACACCCCTCAGTCTTAAAGGGGAAGGAAACCTAGTCGGCGCAAACCCCCCCCCCACCCATTTGTTGCCCACCCTCCCTCCTCCTCCCTGGCCTACCCGTCCCGCTGGGCAAATGCCCCTAACTTGTTACTTACCCTTCTGCGCAGGTCCAGTCCAGGGAGTTCACAGTCGACATCTTCTTCCACGCGATCTTCTTCCTGCTGTGAACGGCATTTTAGCGCATGCGCAGTAGGATCATTTCGCAGGTACGGATCTACTGCGCGTGCGCCAAAAATCACGCGCATGTTCAAAGCAGGAAGAAGATCGCGTGGAAGAAGATGTCGTCTGTGAACTCCCTGGACTGGACCTGCGCAGAAGGGTAAGTAACAAGTTAGGGGCATTTGCCCAGCGGGACGGGTAGGCCAGGGGGAAGGAGGGAGGGTGGGCAACAAACGGGTGGGGGGGTGGTGGGTTTGCGCCGACTAGGTTACCTTCCCCTTTAAGGTGGCCATAGACTCAAAGATCCGCTCGTTTGGCGACATCGCCAAAAGAGCGGATCTTTCCGCGATATGCCACTAACGGCATGGCTATATCGGGGGTAATTCGAACGTTCGGCCGTATGGCCGAACGATCGAATTATGATGCGCCAAGGGGCTCCGACGGGTCGGTCGGTTAAAAATCAAACCTTCCCGATCGATATCGTGGCCAGATATCGATCGGGAAGACCCGTCGGCAGCTTTATCTGCCCGTGTATGGCCACCTTTATTCCCCGAACTTCCTTCTGTCACCCGCCCTCCCTCCATTCCCCTCTGTCGCTCTACCCCCCTTCCCTAACCCTCCCTCGCTCGGCCCTTCATTGTCGGGTGGCCGGGTTTCCTAGGGAGCCCATCCAGCCTGGCCTGGCCCTGATTTAAACAATTTAAGATAAGCAGGTTTCTTTGGAGAACTGTGACTCACAGCTTAAAGGCCAATTTCACCTTCATTAGCAAAACTGTTATAACACATAAAATTCTCAGAAATCTGTTCAAACTTCCATAACCTGACAAATTCTGTAAAATGGGCATGGTAATTAGGGGGTGTGGCACATAAAATGGCATGGTCAAACAATTTGCAATACAAGGTTCTTCTCACATTCACGCACTAAAGTGTAAAGAAAACCAACACAAGGAGGGTAAGAGCATATAAAATGCCCTGTCCTATCTGCAATATAACCTAAGGCCCATACATTGCTGCCCCCATTAATATTATATTTTATATCTTAAATTATAGTTTAAATTAGGTTTCATTATTATTTAGGAAGTTTAAATGATATTCAGGCAGTTGCAGCTACCTGCTATATAAATATATTTTTATTAAAAAAACAAAAAAAAGTGCAGCCAAAGCATTAATCTTAAAATATTAGTGTACCTAAATGGTACACTTGTTAATAGTTTTTGAATAGTCCTCAGGTGCCTTAAGCAGATGATCTGGGCAACGAAAATGATGTTACTTCTTCTGATGACATTAAATGAAATGCACCGTGAGTGACAAACATGGAGCACTGTAAGGCAGACCTAGGCCTGTCACCTCATATTGTGCACCAGTCACAGCACATTTCATATTAACGGAAGCCCTGACAGCAGTGAATTAAATCACTACTTTTTTTGTAGGTTGTTGCTTCTTTTAGAAAAAAAAATCCACCAGCCCAGGGTGGAAAAGCAAGGATGATACCATACCGTATTCCGAGTCACATCTGGCTCTAGTAGCACATGCACTGTACTCTACTGTCCATGCATAGAAATAATTCAGTGCTTGAGAAAGATAAGTTCAATGGCAGAGCTGTACTCTTTTTTCCCTAGGCTGGTACACTGTAACTCTACATACTATAGTTAAAAGGTATTGCAGAAATATTTCTAGCTTTATATAAACGATGAGGCATAGTTAATAAGAATAAAGGTATATTTGTTTCCAAATAGTTGCAGAACAGGAAATAAGTGGATTAGTAATATTAGATCTCGAGATAAGAAGTGACAAATGATTGATGAATGAAGGCGATGCTGAAAAGTACAGCAAAAAAAAAAATAGCAATAACAATACATTTGTAGCTTTACAAAGCATTTGCCAATGACCCCCATTTTAAAACTGCAAAAAATCAGAAGGCAGCAAATAATTTGAAAAATGTCTATAAAAAAAGAAACAATGTTGGGAAATTGAAACATTGCTTATAATTAAAGGGAGTCTGTCATGGAAACTGACAATATATCTAGCCGCATGTCAGATTTCAAAATTAAATATAAAAGAAAATCTTTTTTGAAAAACAGGATTTCAGTGCAGAAGTCTGCTGGAGCAGCACTATTAACTGACGCGTTTTGAAAAAAACATGCTTTCCCATGACAGTATCCCTTTAACCATTCTATAACATACAAAAACCTTAACTTAACTGTGAACCACCCCCTATAAGCAAACAGGTAGTGGTTTGAATGAGTGAAAGTTAAACAGAAGATTGTCTGTGCAGAAAATAAGATAAAAAATAATCTGTACTTCTAAAACACACAAAAAACAACAAAATGAAGACTAAGTAAAAAAAATGTTTCTGTAAATAAGGGAATGCTGAACAATAATCAACTATTTTAATTTTGCTCAATTCTTCCCAACCATCATGGTAGTTTGAAAAAAAGATGATGTTTTATATGCTGTATTGCTATGAAGGACCTTTCTGAAATCTTCTAGTAGAGCTGTTGTTTAGCGTTGAAAAGTTTATATGAGATAGACACCAACTTGGATGAATGTTTGTAATAGAGGTAGATGTGCCAGACACACTTACGTGATTCTGTTGTCCATCATGGTGGCACTGACGACAATCACTGCATGCAAACTGGGCGCAGTCTGTGTGCGCATGAAGTTCACAAACTGGAAGACAAAAAGATTGATAGCAGATGTGATTTGTAGCTGGTTTATATCAATTAAAATCCCTAGCTTGACATGCATCAAGTAAACTTTTCTTTGTTGCTTCAAATAAGTCCATCCCATTTACAAACATGTAGTCTTATGTGTAATTCTTGAAAGATGAATAGCATTCGCTGCACAGCATCAACTCTTTTCAAGCCTTATAAATAAAATTAACAATGCGAAGACAAAACAGTGGTGCAATTTAACTTTAAAAGAATAGTGTGAAAATAAAAACTGGGTAAATAGATAGCCTGTGCAAAATAAAAAATGTTTCTAATATAGTTCATTAGCCAAAAATGTAATGTATAAAGGCTGGAGTGACTGGGTGTCTAACAGAACACTATTTCCTGCTTTTCAGCTCTCTAACTCTGAGTTAGTCAGCTACTTGAAGGTAAGCCACATGGGACATAACTGTTCAGTGAGTTTGCAATTGATCCTCAGCATGCAGGTCAGATTCAAAAGCAACAGTTATGACTCATGTGGCTCCCCATCAAGTCGCTGATTGGTTACTGCCTGGTAACCAATAAGTGGAAACCAAGAGAGTTGCAAAGCAGTAAGTAGTATTCTGGCTATTATGTTAGACATCCAGTCACTCCAGCCTTTATACATTACATTTTTGGCTAACTAACTATATAAAAAACATTTTTTTACTTTGCACAGTCTATTTAGCCAGTTTTTATTTTTACACACTTACAATTCCTTTAAGGGGCCTATTTACTAACAATGGAATTTCTTTTTTTTCCAAAAATCTTCGTAACAAATCGTGATTTTACTTGTTTAAATAGAAAACAAGGAGGGGTTTGACAGCTTTTTTCCTCTCTCAGGCAAATTGGAAGGGTTTCAAATGGGGTTTTTGCCTTCCTCTGGATCAACTAGCAGTTAGGCAGGTTATATATAGACTTAAAAGGAAAAACTTGATCAGAGTGTGTTTTTTTTTCAACCTAACTTAATCTGCTACTATGTAACGAACACCTATATGAATCCTATAAAGTCCCACCACCCCATATGTAATAAAAGGCACCAAGTTATCCCACAGAAATCAACAGCATTTGCTTTTAAAGAGGTAAAAAGTAAATACTACATGCTGGTTCATTGCTGTAGGTTACTGCACATCAGGACTGGATTTAAAGTTGCTTCTCCCATAGGTACACACTCATCATGCCTTATATTAAGACACTACCTCGTCTAACCACTTGAACCACTTGTAGTAGCACAGGAGGTGGTTTATACCAAGTTAAACTGAACTTGGGTGGTATGTTGGAGCTCAGTACTCCATTTCACAGTTTTTACTGTGAAAAGTTTTAAGCATTAAAAGCTTTGACAAATTTTCCAAATTGTTAAACATTTTAATTACAAAAAATGTCCTTCAAAAATGTTAACTAGAGGAAAAATATTCACCTACTGGAAATACCACTGGAAGCCCCAGTTCAACATTAATTAAAATTGTCCCATAGTGTGGCAACATTTAAATACTCTTTGAATGCAGTTAGTCCAATGAATGCCCACCATCCCAACAGAAATAGCTAATTTTGCCAAGACTATGTATTCATGCAAACATACACTCCACCCACTCCCATTACATAATTTTCAAAGTATAATGTGATAAAAATAGATGTTACTGAGCCCCAAAGCAAAGCCAATTTAGGGATCCAAATCATTGTTGACAGATTTTACTATCATATATTGATATTGCTTAAAATTTGGAACCCTCTACACCCTTGCCCCCCCCCTTGCAACCACAGGGTCTGCTTCCTGTGTAGTTACTATCATAAGCAATGGCCAAAACAGAACAGCTCATTAATATAGGCTACATCTATAAATATAGGTATATTTATAGATGCAGCCTATATTAATTTGAAGACATCCATTTAATATGTGAGGCCCTTTTAACATTAAACCAATTGTACAACATAGCCTTATTGTTTTATAATATTATGAAAAAGGTTAACTAAGCAAAATGAATGAGAAAACCCCTGTCTGTGCACAGTATTTATGCCTTCCATATTATTATCTTTAACTACACAAAAAAGAAAAAAACCTATAATTAGGCACATGGAGGCTGCCCACATTACTGCCAGGCTCTGTATTTATGCAGTGGATTGATGTGTCATTACCTGCCCATGAAAGCAAAATATATAGCATTATCATGCAACACCAATTTTACACTGGAAACAAGACAACAATAAAGTAAATGGTCACACATGAGGCTGACAATTTCCACTATGTTAAGACGTAAAACAATCCACTTCTTTTTACTCCTCAATTAGTAAATTGGGGCACATAACCAGCAACATTTTTGAAACCAAAACAAAAACTATATTTTACAACTGTGCATTTCAACCAGAGATACTATATATGGTTGAAATGCAACTTTCAGTGCTACTCCCAGTGTTTTAATAAAATGCCACAAGTCACCAGAGAAATCCTAACACACTTAAAATAACGAATACTTGTGGCAATCATGTTCCTCAAAACTTTATAATAACATAGGTAGGTATTTTTAAATAAAAAACATTAAAAACATTTATAAGAATAGATAAATGTAATACCTAAATACTAATTTTAACAAGAAATGTAAAGGAAAACTATACCTCATAATCAATACTTAAGCAACATATAGTTTATATCATATTAAATGGCATATTAGAGAATCAAAGCAAACTAGACAAATGTGTGTGTGATAAAGGCACTAATGTGGGCCGAAACGTTGGACACGAGTGATGTTGAAATAAACCTTTTTTGATTGAAGATTTGGTGTGCTGGTCCACTTTGAACATTATATATATACTGTATATATATATATATATATATATATATATATATATATATATATATATATATATATATATATATATATATATATATATATATATATATATATATATAAAATTGTAAAAGTATCTGCACTCCAATGCAAAAATATATAAATCGAGGTGCAGGGTCACATCCAATATTTAGATAAATTATCTTAAGCCCGGCACACCCTTTAAAAAAATTATTTAAACTTTCATTGTCAATACACTGTACCAGAGTCCTTAGGACCTTTCTCATCCTTGAAAAAGGGGTGGCGCTTATTTTTTAAAATGGCAAATTTCTATTTATAATTACCCAATGGCACATTCTACAAAAAAGTATATTATGAAATTTTTACGTGAAGCAGGGTTTTGAATATGAGCAAATATGAGTTTTAGGCAATATAATCGCATAGAGATTTACATTGTTCAGGGGTATAGTTTTCCTTTAAAAGCAAAATATAAGGGGGAAACACTAAACCTTATTGTCTTATTGAACAATGTACTTTTTTTTTATATTTGGCACAAATGTCAAAAGTTTTGCCACACTGGTTATGTGCAAGGATCAGCTGTTGAAGGAGGAAGGCCCTGATGAATTACTAGAGTTGGAAATCCCTTCTATTTTTGTACAGTGAAATCCCAAACTGTGTCAGTGTAGAAGACAGACTGAATGAAAAAAAGAAGGCAGAATGAAAAAAAGCTGGCATTATGCAAATAGGTAATTAAAACCAACAGCTAAACATTTAGGTAGTTCACATACAAGGAAGTCAATTATTACATTTGTGAACACGCAATTTTTATTCATGCAAGCCCCCTCCCTTTTCTTTCTCTATTGAGACTGTAATTTAAGTCTGAGATTTAATCCTGTTTATCACCACTGTGTCAACAGCAACACATCTGGAAAACTGACATTTTAATTACCTAGCCATAGCTTTATTGCCCTTCAATGTCTGCATATCTAAGATATAACACATATGTACAAGTGATGCTCTTATCACAATTAGATTGTTGACTGATATTCTGAAACAATTTGCACTTTTTATATTCTTAATTAGTCTTGTTTGGCTGCTCTCTAGTTTGGAATTTCAGCAGCTAACTGCTTGCTAGTTATCAATTTAACATTTTAACTAGGTGCTAATTACAGTAGAGACTGTAAAATAAAAAGGAGAGGGCCTGAATATAAAGATAAGTAATTTGTTTCAATAACAATAAACTTGTAGCCTCAAGAAGCAATAGGTTTTTAGTTGGGTCAGTTCCCCCTGATCAGAAACCTGATGTTAGAAGAGGAAGTATCCACTATCACAAGAGATAACTGTGTAACCCCAGTAGCAAAAGATGTGTCATATTTAAGTGTAATTGCTATCGATAAAATAACACCTAATATTCGTGGAGGTAATGTCAGTTCGGACCTTTTGATGGATCTTTCACCTAGGAACCAGACAACCATTGGGTCTAAACTATGACTTTGATATCTCTTGCTTTATCTAACCTTATAATATAACAAATAGCCCCTGTTTGCTTTTTTCATATTTATTTACATATGTTGTTATATTTAACATTCTTTATTTTGTATTTATACATATTTATTTTTGAAAAATATTGCCATACTCTTCTTGTATGAATAATCTATGTACATTTATTAGAGCTACTATTTGTACCAGCAATGTATTTTAAATAATGAGCCACTAGGGGCAGCAACACATGTTTATTTGTAAACCAATTGTGATTCCGCCCATGCGATTTTCTATTGGCTCTTTCTCCTTTAAATATTCTGTATGTAATACTTACTAGTTAGCCTATGATTAAGTGTCCTGTGTGGACACGAAACGCGTCAGGCTTTTATTTTTTATACAAGATGCAATAAAGCTTTTTTGTACTACTTTATAAATATTTTGAGACTCCTGGATTCTACTTAATTTGATCATATTTTTTGGGGTATTAAAATAGTGCCAGCTCTATTTTTCTGGTTTTAGAAGAGGAAGGCCAATAATTAAAAAACTAAAATATAAAATAAAAGACCAATGGAAAAGTTGAAAAAAATTAGACATTCCATAACATACTAAAAGTTAACTTAAATGTGACATGCTCCTTTAATACTACAGATGTGTAAAAATCAGTACAGGAGTACTGAACAGTACTGTGAAATGCGAAATGGCAATAAGGAAAAAACTAGGTAGAGCCACTAACAAAAGAACACCAATAATATGATGAAAGCCCTGCAAAACATAGGTGAAGTTGTTCAAAAAGGATGTTACGCATATTAGATAGAGGAGGATAGACGGAATCTATACAGGACGTAAAGGACAGAATGTGGCATTGTTTATTTTAAGGTCTTGTTTCTCTCTAAAATAGCATCCTTATTTTTTTTTTCTAGACACAGTGAACAATAGCATTGCTTTCATGAGATGAGACTAGCTTAGAACATTCCTTGAAAAGCTGTGGTAAATCTGGCATGTGGAGGAAAAATGCCCAAGGGCATTAAGTCATGAGAAAATGTGTCAACACGTGAGACATTAAGATCCAGAAAACTGCTAAAAACACTAGATGCTAAAATATATTAATGAGAAATGTAGAGACTTAAAATACTTTAAGCAACAGCTTCTATCACTCCTTGAAATGTTACTTTTAGTGAACTAAATTGAACAAATTACATTTTCAAATTAAATACAGTTATGATCCGTATATAATCAATTTATATGTACAGTTTATCTTTAATCTCCAAATTGCTTTTTAGCCCTGTACACCATAAACTCCTCATATACAGCACTGACCCATGCAACTGCACCTTCCCATTTAATGAATGCGAAAACTCATATATATAGGTATCCAGTAGCCCTTGCTGTGGGAGAAACAATTATTGGTTCCTTTAGTTTACCTAGGCAAGGCACCGGAACTCTGCAGTTAAATCCTCCTGCTCACTTCATTCAAACTCAGTTGAGCAACCAGGGAGTGGGGCGGCGTTGAATTTTTGCTTAAAACCATCAATATAGTACAGGTATGGGAGCTGTTATCCAGAAGGCATGGGACCAGGGTCTTTCTGGATAACGGATCTTTCTGTAATTTGGATCTTCACTTACCTAATAGAAAATCATTTAAACATTAGATAAATCAAATAAAGATTAATTATATCTTAAGGTGGCCATACATGGGCCGATAAAAGCTGCAGACAGACCGTGTCGGCAGCTTATTGGCCCATGTATGGGGCCCCCCGATGGGCTTCACCGATCGAGATCTGACCGAAAGTCTGCCAGATCTCGATTGGATGGGACGAAAAATCCTGTCAGATCGTGTCCGCATCTATTCGTTGACATTGCCAAACGAGCGGATCTCTCCGTGTATGGCCACCAGGGCCGCTCCGGCCATGAGGCAAGGTGAGAATCTTGCCTCAGGCGGCACGGAGCGGCCAGTTACCAGGGGCGGCAAAAAGCCGCCTCTGGTAACTTTAAGAGCCGAATTTCCGTTTTTTAAAACGGAAATTCGGCTCTTCTAGCGCAGCGAGCGCAATAGCGCTCACTGCACTAGCGATGCGGCCCCTCCTCCACCCGCTCCGACGCTGGTAGTAAGAAGAGCGGAGCGGGAGGAGGGGCGGCATTGGGGCTGCTGCCTCAGGCGGCAGCAGCCCCTGAAATGTGCCTGATGGCCACCTTTAGTTTGGATCAAGTACAATATACTTTTTAATTATTACAGAGAAAAAGAAAATTATTTAGAAAAAATTGGGTTATTTGGATAAAATGGAGTCCATGGTAGATGACCTTTAAGTAATTTGGAGCTTTTTGGATAATGGCTTTCCGGATAACGGGTCCCATAGCTGTACTTTCTAAAAAAAGAAGTCACTATACTACTAAGACATGCCTCCCAACATTTTAGAAATAATAAGAGGGACAATAAAATTTGCCGCATGCACGTAATTTTTGGCCATGTCCATTTTCAGGACACACCCCCTAATTACCATGTTCATTTTACACAATTTGACAGGTTATGAAAGTTTGTGGTTTTTTCAGTTATTACAGTTTTACTAATGAAGGTGAAGTCCCAAGAGACCTCCTTATCTAAATTGTTACAATGACTTTACAATGAATTTTCTTATCTCAAGATTGTCACAAAGTATCTCATATGCACCTGTTAGTGGTTCTGGGCTCTCTGCCAAAAGCCAATTAAGTTAGAAACTTTGTTTCTTTTTCTGGCTGTTCAGAGCAGAGAAAGTCGGGACTTTGCAGTACAAACACAGGACTGCAGGTTGAACTGTCAAAAGCGGGACTGTCCCGCTGAAAACAGGACAATTGGGAGGTATGCTAAGAACTTAGGCCAATGTTGTTCATCGCTTTAGGTGTTAGTGGTTTGAATATTTCTTATAAACAACCATTGAGGACCACAACAAACCACCAGGGCTCTAACATGTCAGCTCTGACCTAGATAATGGCAAACATTATAAATAACTAAAATGGTGGAAATTACACATTATCCTTCTTTACCTTTACTGCCTTTGCGGCAACTGCAATATATATATATATATATATATATATATATATATATATATATATATATATATATATATAGTTTCCAACATATTTCTTACCATCTCCATTTGATTATCCTATTTGTCAAAACCTTCAGTCCATAAATGTAATGCAATCAGCAAATGCAACAGTTTGCAAGGCCATAAAACTTGTATCCATAATTATCTTATCGGTCTCTGATACCTGTTCTGAGAGTTAACATCTATTTTTGTAACTAGACAGCAAAGCAGCCTCTTTAAAGAGCATATAAAATAAGCTTTACTGAATGGATTTTGAATGGATTTTAGTACATCTATAAAAGACAACATGGCTCATTAAAAAAATCCACTAAACAGTAATTCATGTTTAATAAATATGTTTTACATGTAGCACCCTACTATGGGTGCACCCTACTATGTGTGAACATTATATTGTGGGGCAATTATTGGTATAACTGGACAACTTAGGGTTGCCACCTGTCCGGATTTCACCCAGACAGCCTGCTATTTGGAAGGGCTGTCTGGGTGAAACGTTCCTGTCCGGATTTCAAAATTAGGAAATCCAGACAGGGCATTGAAAATAATGACATGGTGATCAGCCAATTGCTGATCACCATGTCACCAGCCCCGCCCCAACATCACCAGTCCCGCCCCTGTCATCAGTGTGAGTGATACACACTATATGCAGCTGGTGTCAGGAGACTTAGGTGTGTGCGCACCAGGGTTAAGCTGGGGCTATTCTTACTGAATTGCTATTGTTATTATAGTATTATGCTATTAACTAGAAATCGACCTGTTATTGTTCTAAATACCTAACCATTTGTTTCTTACAGTTTAGCAAAATAAGGCTGGGCCTGTTGTTGCACAGTCATTCTTATGTGTCTGGTCTCTGGGGTGTCACCAGTGAGCTTTTTATTAGCACAAATTCTAAGGCACACTTCAGGTGGGCTACATACAAATAGACTTTAGTGTTTTTATCAATTGTTTATATATATGTTGATAACAACAATCTAAGGGACAGATTTATCAAAATGTGAGCAGTGTCGGACTGGCCCACAGGGATACCAGGAAAACTCCCGGTGGGCCAAGGTGTCAGTGGGCCCTTGTGCTGCTAAACATTTGGCCTATTTCATGGCCATTCCCTATTTCTATGAGAACAAAGAAGCTAAATAGATGGAATAATAGATTTATTTTAGTATGTAAGACTATAAATAGAGAGAATAAAAGTGCTGAGAGTGGGCCCCTGGTCTAAATTTCCTTGGTGGGCCCCTGGTCTATGGTTTTTGAGTGGGCCCCTGGTATCCCAGTCTGACACTCAATGTGAGTTTAGGGCTTAAAAAATACATACCCAAGTTCCATTACTATGGGATTTTTAGAATTGTATTTATCAATAGGTGAAAGTTAGAACCCACCATTTCATAAATTTGGGTGAATATTTTTTAAGCCATAAACTCACATTTTGATAAATCTGCCCCTAACAAAATTCTTTGTGACTTTTACTTCTTCTAAGTGGCGGATTCCAGCCATGTGTAATGCACTATATGTATGTTTGAGTTTCTGGCAGCAAGGAAAATGTCTAAGGGTGTTGGAAGGTGGGGTGGCTAAGGGAAATCACCTCTCTTAAAGGAAAACTATACCCCCAAAATGAATACTTAAGCAACAGATAGTTTATATCAAATTGAATGACATATTAAAGAATCTTACCAAACTGGAATATATATTAACATAAATATTGCCCTTTTACATCTCTTGCCTTGAACCACCATTTCGTGACTCTATCTGTGCTGCCTCAGAGATCACCTGACCAGAAATACTACAACACTAACTGTAACAGGAAGAAGTGAGGAAGCAAAAGGCAGAACTCTGTCTGTTAATTGGCTCATGTGACCTTACATGTGGTTTGTATGTGTACACAGTGAATCTTACGATCTCAGGGGGCGGCCCTTATTTTTTAAAATGGCAATTTTCTATTTATGATTACCCAGTGGCACATACTACTAAAAAAGTATATTATTATGATAATGGTTCATTTACATGAAGCAGGGTTTTACACATGAGCTGTTTTACTCAGTATCTTTTAATAGAGACCTACATTGTTTGGGGGGTATAGTTTTCCTTTAAGGGCAACAAAGTGACTGAAAATACCTGAACTTACTACATGTGAAACAATTTACATATGGTGAACCAACATAATTTTGCTACCAATACGCTGGCATTATCACTAAGAAATGGTCACGTCAAGTTAATTAGCCCCAGACTTGTCAGTATGACCACTGCAAAAATGGCCAATGAATGCTTAAAGGACAAGTAACATCAAAAAATTTTTTAAAAAATAAGTACGTATACAACAAAAAAAACACAAAGACAAATGAAACTTTGAGATTTATAAGTCTTTATTAAGAAATAACTTACTGAAACTCCACTTGCGCTCCTCTTCAGAAAAGGTGATCTGGCGATCCATCGTGCGCCACTCAATTTCACCTCCCTGCCTTCCTTATAGGAGATAGCCAGGGAGGAGAAATCGAGCACTGCACAATGGATCGTCGCCCTGTCACCTTTTCTGAAGAGGAGTGCAAGCAGTAAGTAAGTAAGTAAGTATTAATAAAGACTTAGCAATTTCAAAGTTTAATTTGTCTTTGTGTTTTTTTTTCGTTGTATACCAATGAATTTTAAAACAATTATTTTTATGTTACTGGTCCTTTAACCCCAGACTTGCCAGAATGATCATTGCAGAAATGGCCAATCAGCACTCCACTGACCCCAAACTTGCCAGTAAGATGAATGCAAAAATTGCCATGAGAAGTCAATTAACCCCAGATCACTGCAGAAATGGCAAATGAGAAATACATTTACCCCCCAATTACTTGTAAGATCACTTAAGATGGATAGATTGAAAGCATTACCTGACCCAAGCAAAATACCACAAACCTTTCTTCTTTCCCAATGCTGACTGTCTCTCTGCCTCCTCTATGTTACATAAGTAAAAAAATGAAAGATAGCCGTGTCACAGTTGAATGCAGGGTCATCTTTGATTTATTCCAGCCAACCAAGATAGCTGCAATTAGCATCGACTTGCAGACGGCAGCTACTTCATACCACAGCAGAGGCAGGGCCCTTCAGGACTGTCTTACTATGCTTCGGGGGACTTATTTATACTCCTAGGGCATCTGGCCATGGAGAAACATATGCGGTACAACTACTTTCCAAAGTAGCCTGGAGTTTCCTTGAGAAGAAACTTTGGACAACTTCACGCTGTGTATGTTTCCCTAGTGGAGATTCAGACGCTGGGGAAGAATTCAGAGGAGATTAGTCGCCCAAGATAGAGAAGACTAATCGCCTAAACCAGAGGAGATTAAAAGCAGGGTGACTATTCCTGTCTGTCAGTGCACTTAAGCTTTGTCCTTAAAGGTCACAGGGAAAAACACTAAACATAAATTCATTTTGAAATGATAAATTGTGGAAGAAAAAAAATGAAAAAATACTGAATATTGTGAAACTGTTTTGCTTAGCTTTTCCAAGGATGTCAGGGTAGTAACGAAATTTAAGGTTACATTTCTTTGACAATCTTACTCCAAAGAGACAATGGCGTCAACACAGAATTCAACGCATGTGTGAATCTTATAGTTTGTGCCAGTGCACAGTGCATATACTAGAACTTCTTGCTGAACTGGAAAAGTCATTATATTTAAAAATAGCTGCAGAAAAGAAAGGGTCACTTGATGCTAGGGAAACTTTTTCAGTGTTTAACCAACCCATGGCATAATCTAGCCTAAAACTCAAGGCCAAAATGAACTTGTGACTGGCTTGTCAATCGATGAAATCATTATGAAAAAAAGGAAACCTATGTGGTTCCTGGCCTTTCTGCAGAGGTTGCTAAGCAAAATGTATAGGCCCCCACTCAGGCTCAGTTGAGTATACAGCTCAGTCAGAAACTGTCAGAAATATGTTTTCAGAAATATGACATGTAAGGCTGTAAATCACATTCTTACTTGATAAGATTAAAAGTGCAGTTAATGTTCTTTTAATCTGCTTTAAGAAGTGTGATAGATCAGAATAAAATATATTATAATCAGCATGCACAAAGAACTAACATTTACCTTCACATCTTAAAGCCAGACCATCTTCTAAGTGTTTTCGGCACACCGTACAGAACTTTTTCTTATAATGTCCAGGTGGTCGGAAGCAATGGGCTACTGGAACCTACCAGAAAGAGGAAAAAAAGAAAAACTGTCCTCAGTCAAGTGCAGTATTTCTAGTCCCTTTCAAGGGTCTGGCCACACGGACAGATTCAGGTAGATTAGTCGCTTCTTCTTTGCGGAGCGGTTCGTTTTCCAAAGTCACCCAAAGTTTCCTCGTGAGGCAATTACAGGCGACTTCGGAAAAGAATCGCTCCCCGAATCTGCCCGTGTGGCCAGACCCTAAAAGCCAAAATATTTTTCAAGAAAAACTCTATATGCAATTTGCTTCTATTGTGCTGGTACGCTAAAGTTAGAAATCGCTTCTAACTTTCAATGAATGGATTGCCTAGAAACAAGATATGCGACACATGCTCTAGATAAAACACATTTTGGTCAGTTTATATACTTAAACTGGTGACATGACTAGGATAAGGATAGGGTGGGCTTGTTATAATCCCTTAGGCAGTCACACTAGGTGAAAAATGCACATGGTAGAGTTATGTAGCCATGTGAAATATAAGAGAAAAATTTGAGTAGCAACATAATCTATCAAGGAAAGGATAGTACAGTATATAAACACTAATAAAAGTTTAAAAATCCTGTACTGTACTAAAAAGGAGAAGGCAGATGAACTTGCTAATTACTCTATGCTAATATTTGTTTCTTAATGTCTTATACATTTCTTGCATCCTCTGTTAATCCCTCTGAATTATGAATTTATCCCCCAATATTTGCCATAGCAAAAGTAAATGCTGTGAAATAGTGCTAATGCCCATTATCTTTTGTGGCATGGTATAAATATTTTTGAGGTTTGGAACTATAAAAAAAGCAGCTGGCTTGGTTTATACTAAAATCCCACCCAATAGCTAAAATACACCTTACACAGAAACAGTGTATATGCCCAAAATTTGCAAAGTGCTGCAAAAATGACAGGTTAAATGTACAATTAGGATCAAACAAAAATAGCAAAAATAGGCTATACATATCAAATATAAACAAAGGGCATCAGAACTACAAAACTGCAACAGATGTGGATCAAAGCAAAGTTATCCTATGGTTATATAGTGTTTGTCTAAGGAGGGGTGTGGAAACATTTAATTTACAACATGTGGCACACATGGGCCCAAATAAGATCCAATGTGCCTGATATTAAATAAGTAAATTTGATTGGTCATCTCCTCCAGGTCCCACATTTTATGCAATGAACCATTAAATACAATAGCACACTAGTACAACAGGCAACAATGTTTTCAACTATGTTTGTTTCTTTGCTTATCCCTGGATGCTCTACGTGTTCGTTAATTCTAACTTTTTCATATCTATTTAAAATTTTGTGATTCTGTTTCAAGCAAGGTGGCCAATGTCTATACTTTCTAGTGATTACACTGGGTGCCAATGGGAAATAATTCTGCAACCTAGTTGTTTCAAGTTAAAATGTATTACCAGTTGACTGAGAAGCCCTATTTATGAACAAGCTCCTTCCTTCCCATGACTGCAGCCTTAGTTAGGCTTTGAGATAGATCAGCTCATTATACAAAGGGCTTCTCTCAATGGCATACCCCTGCAGACCTCGTGGTCGTAGAGGGGTCTGGACCTCAGGGCCGGCTTCCTCTATATCATTGAAACACCCCTCCCCACCGATCACCTGAGTGAGTATGCAGCGGGGGAGTTGCGGACAGGCGCTTGCAGCAGAGTCTATGCGCGCGGGTCCTCTGACCATTTTTCCAGGCTGGTGAGCTTGGCTCACTCTTGTACACCCCTGGCTTCTCTGGGAATTAGTTTGAATGTCTTAGCCACAACCATTCCATTAACAGATCATTCTATTCAATAATACATACTAAGGTGTATGGTACACAGGCATTTGGGATTCCACGGTCATCTTCTGGACAACAGCAGCGATTAACACACTCCTGCTTACTGTGGACCTCAACATTTTTAAGTAGTAATAGAACAGTATAGTTTTGCCTGCTACGGTTTACTGCTGGAAAGTGGCAGAAAATGCATTTTACTAAGCACAATTCAGCGGAAAATGTTGAGGATATAATTGCCCTGTAAATTGACATACAAAAAGCCTCAAATGATTATGTACTTCAGATATGACCTATAATACAGGTACTACAGCTGCTGAAAATGTCCAGCTTTCTCAACTCCAACTAAAATATACAACCGGGTTTGAAAATTATGATGTAACAATGGAAAAGGCGGATTTTCTATAAAAGTTTGCATGTAGCAGTAAATCCAAGTCAGTTTGGTAATAAAAGAACTGGGGAGACCAGTGTTTCTTAAAACACCCAAGGAATCCGGAGATATTAAAGGAGTTTGTAGTTCCTTTTATTAAAGCACTGCAGGCAACAAGAATGATTCATATAACCATCATGAGATTTCTTCCAATGAAAGTAAGACTTTATAGAAAGAAAGAAAGAAAGAAAGAAAGAAAGAAAGAAAGAAAGAAAGAAAGAAAGAAAGAAAGAAAGAAAGAAAGAAAGAAAGAAAGAAAGAAAGAAAGAAAGAAAGAAAGCAGGATGTAAAAAGCAAGGAAAAGAAATGTATAGTCCAGTTTAGTTAAACTTTTCAGTCTTCAGAATAATTTTACAGAAACCCTTGTTTTTATAAGGACTAATCTCAACTGTTTGGGATAATAAAGTATAATTAATTGTAGCTAATTCTTCTACATGAAGGATAAAAGAGCCTGCTGTTTTGTCTACAAAGTTTGCGCTAATCCTGAGAATATACAGTATTTAGAATAACGCCATGAAGCAAGACAGGGCTATAGCTGTTTAGACAGAAATAAAGTAAACATAATCACTAGTGCTAGGGAAGAGATGCCATACAAGGGGGAAAGTCACAATAACCTTTTCTGAAGCTTGTAATATTCTTTTCTAAATTACAATATTTTTATATATTACATTAAGGCATATTTAATGCAAGAAATAGCAGTTGTTCCATTAAGAAATAATAAAGATTGCTCATTGTATGGGCTGACACAACTTGAATTGGTTTTTATCCGGTGACACCACTATTTAACAGCTACATTCCTTGTGGCTTCTCTGTGGCTGGGTCTTGGCTTTTAAGCCTACCAGAGGACTAAATTCATTTTTATCTTGCTTTCCTGCAGCACTTGCCCTAGCCTGCCCTGCAAAACATCAAGCAGCCAGAACCCACAATGAACTTGACCAATAAATCTAAAACAAGGATGGCATAGCTTGGTTTAATAGATGAATAAATTAGCTTACTGAAAGCACGTTTTACAGAAACTACTGACTAACTGAAAATACGCAATTAATTAAGGGAGGTTTATAAACTTTGAGATTGATAAATCTTCTGCAAAGGTGAGATCCTGGCCCCAGGCAAAATAAATACCAAGAAGATAGTATCTATGAATAATATCTATGGATAATAATGTAAAATGATTGTTTAACATAATTAATGTTTTGTTTACAGGCTTTGTGCTTCATATGAATGATGACAAAATAATACAATTTCTACAAATTTAGTACTAGTAGTACTGCAATCTACAAATCCCCAAAATTTTCACAGCCCAAATTCAAAGACTTTCTAGCTATCTGACTGCAACAAACAGCCAAACAAGCACATTTCTAATGTATGTAGTTAAACAAAACCCAAACAAGCTTATGCATGTTTCCCCTCCAGTCAAAGAAACCACCTAATGCAGTTAGCAAAACAACTATATATGGTAAACAAAATCATGTGCCTTTGCCTGGGATGGAATTTTATGCTGCTGCCACATATTATAATCAAACACAAAAACTATGAGTGTCGGTGGGTCCCATTGTGACCAGAACTGCTAAGCTTTCTGAAGCTGAACAAATGTATTCTGTCTTCCTGTGTATAATTAGTATGCATCAAAACAGTAACATGCATATAAAAGCATTACCAAATCCATTTTTAATTCTCTTTAGTTCTTCTTTAGAACTAAAAACTTAAACATCCTCTCATAAAAAAGGGAATTTTTTTGCCAAGGAATAGTTAACTTCTAGGTGCCAGATTACCAGAAACAAACTTTAAATATATTTTTAAAAAATCATGTTATTGTGCCACTGGTCCTTTAATACAGGGTCCATTGAGTTTTAGGGTATACCTTTATTTATTTGGTTAGTTATAGGCGAAACCATAGCAAAACACACTGGCAGATATCTAAAGCCGTACACAAAAACATCAAATTATCTGGCAAGGCTGCAAAACAAGTGGATATTTTCTTTAGCAAACTGTAGAGCAATGTGGGAAGTAAATTGGAGATGCATAAATACACCAGATATTCCAAATAGCTTTTTATAGGTAATTTATTTTAGGTTTTCAAGAGATCACACAACGTATTTTAAATACAGTTCAACAATTTTAATTTATAAAGTAACCATGACCTAGATCAGTGATACCCAACCAATGGCTCACAAGCAACATGTTGCTCACCAACCCCTTGGATGTTGCTCCCAGTGGCCTCAAAGGTAGATGATTATTTGTGAATTCTTGGATTGGGGGGGCAAGTTTTGGTTGCATAAAAAAAAACAGATGTATTGTGAAACAGAGTCTCCTGTAGCCCATAATTGGCAACCCCAGGAACTTTTTTCATGCTTGTGTTGCTCTCCAACTTTTTTTACATGTGAATGTGTTCTGGATGCATAGATAGAAGCAAGACAGAATTTATGCCATAAAAGCAGGTCACATTTATCCTTGGATTTAATATCCTTTAACATAGAAATGTAAGTTTTTTTTGTGTACTAAACATTTATATGGGCATTTGCATATATAGATGTGAGCGAAATTGTCCATATTGTTTGCTGCTCTAAAGGAATTCTTCATAGACATAAAAGTCTTATTTATTTCTAAGGATCAGCCTTAAAGAGTAATAGATAAAAGAAAAAGGTCAGTGTCAGTGGGCTTATCAACAGTTCATGTGGTTCATCAACACTGGGCACACAGCCAATCGGTGATTTGAGGTAGAAGAATCAAAGCAAAATTTGGCCGCTTGGCATGGGTCATCTGATTTAGAATTAAAAAATTACAAGCTGCAACAGACAAAGAACCACCATATGTGTAGCTTTGCAAAGCAAGATTAGTTTGTTGCAAACTGTTGGGCTGATCTAGCAGGGGTGTGGTGGGTGCGATTCCACCAGGGCCCGTCGGGCACTTGCACCGGTGCAAATTCACTACAAAAATTGCATCTGGGGGGGGGATCCTGGTTGCACAGAACTACTTGCTCCGTTAGTGGTTGCAATCCAAGGTGGGGGGTATAAAGAGCTCTGTATATATTAATGTATATTTGTCGTCAATAACGCTAGCCAACACATAAATAGTTTTGGAATGAATATATTATGTGTGCTTTTGCAAGTGCTAGATAAATCTTACTGATGGCCATATCCATATTAACCACTTCCCTTTCAAGCATGTGGCTACACTATCCTCTATGCATACATTACCCAGCCAAGTCATGCAAGTACTTTAGAAAAGCGTTACCAGCTCTGTTCCAAGAAGCATTTAGAAACTAACTTCCTGTATTAGCGTTCCTACAACATCCCTTTAAACTGCCAAAAAAGCTATTTGATATCATTGAATGCGAGCAGTCTGATGTGTAAAAGAAAGATCTCTGTTTTTGTGCTTATGTTTGTAGAACAGATATATGGACACCTAATGAACAAACATGAAGTACCCCTGAGGTTTCTCTGCTTGTTGTCAAGTACCCCAAATATCCCCCCCAATTGCTTTAAAGGAAAACTATACCCCCAAAATTAATACTTACGCAACAGATAGTTTATATCAAATTGAATGACATATTAAAGAATCTTACCAAACTGGAATATATATTTACATAAATATTGCCCTTTTACATCTCTTGCCTTGAACCACCATTTCGTGACTCTATCTGTGCTGCCTCAGAGATCACCTGACCAGAAATACTACAACTCTAACTGTAACAGGAAGAAGTGTTGAAGCAAAAGGCAGAACTCTGTCTGTTAATTGGCTCATGTGACCTAACATGTGGTTTGTATGTGTACACAGTGAATCTTACGATCTCAGGGGGCGGCCCATATTTTTTAAAATGGCAATTTTCTATTTATGATTACCCAATGGCACATACTACTAAAAAAGTATATTATTATGATAATGGTTCATTTACATGAAGCAGGGTTTTACACATGAGCTGTTTTACTCAGTATCTTTTAATAGAGACCTACATTGTTTGGGGGGTATAGTTTTCCTTTAAATTATTTATGCAGAGCTTTGTTTTTTTATACTTCTGCCAACATATTAGATTTTCACTTAATGGGTGTTCCATCAAATATACAGTAGGTTTTCCTCCAGAGTAAAAAGAAAAGCCTGTGGGTTCTTATATGCAGTCATGCTCTATTTAAATGGTAAGATAAGATATTTTTTTAAATATCTCCATCCTCTTCTGGACTGCCATGCCTTTTTAGCATTGAAATGCATAGAGGATGAGGAAGCATTCTCCCTAGAAAAAAATGTTTACAGAACCAATTATCACTCTCAGTTAAAAAACCCTTTTTTCGTTTTTATTTAACTTTTAATGCGGCCTGTTGTTGACAAGTCAAAAAGGGTCTTAGCTCAGCTTGAGTAAAGAGCACTTACAGTAAATTAGATACTTTCACGAAGAAGCTGGACGTTGCTTACAGACACAACATATTTTTGTTTTTAGAATTGTGGCACATGAATGTCAAAGGCAACTTTCAATTGAATGTTGTTTGCACAGCTAGGATCGCCAACATGTCAGGGGGTACTGGAAACTGTAGCTCAACAAGAAAAAAAAACAAGCTTTTAGGGCTTTGATTTCTGACTTTTGTGAAACAATTTATTAATAATGCTATATAATTATAGCTTGATAATAACCATAAGATCTGAGTTAATTAGCATAGGGGAAGGGTTGGTTTTGCCTGGAGCAGCACTGTAAAAATGCAGCTCTGAGGAGCACCTATTGCAGAACTTATTTGGCATGATAAACTTACCCTCACCAGACTTGGCGCCATGCACGAACAAACAGTCTTGACGTGTTTGAGACACTTTTCATGAGACATAAAGTTGCAAACTGTGGAAAAGAGGACATACAAATGAATGGTTATTATAATATAATTAACATTGTATATATTAGCAATATTTCTTGAGTTCCTATATAGATATACAGGCATGGGACCTGTTATGCAGAAAGCTCTGAACCTGTGGTTTTCTGCATAAGGGATCTATCTATAATTTGGATCTCCATAACTTATGTTTAAAAATCATAACTTGTGATTAAAAATCATTAAAACGCCTGTAGACTGTTATAAACAAAATGTGAACCTCTTAGCCCCCATCCTCACACAATTGTATAATGGGATAATGGAGGACAAGCCCCTACCACTTTCCATGAGAGAGGCCCTGATAGTTCTTATCCCAAAACCTGGGAAAGACCCTCTTGATTGCTCCTCATATAGGCCGATTTCCCTTCTTAACGTAGACGCCAAAATTCTAGCAAAGATACTGGCTACTCGGTTGGCACCTCATTTATCTACCGTCATTTCCCCGGACCAAACTGGCTTCATGCCAGGGCGCTCCACGGACATAAATATAAGGAGGTTGTTTACTAATATTGCCACCACCCATGACAATTCAGGGGCTAGGTTGATTGCCTCGTTAGACAACGAGAAAGCATTCGACTCCGTCGAGTGGGAGTACCTCTGGGCCACAATGTCTAGGGTTGGGATACACCCAACATTTATAAAATGGGTTAAAGCACTGTACTATCAGGTGGCAAGGATCTGAACCAACACAAACATATCGAGCACCTTTCAGATC
Source organism: Xenopus laevis (assembly GCF_017654675.1). Taxonomy (NCBI): domain Eukaryota; kingdom Metazoa; phylum Chordata; class Amphibia; order Anura; family Pipidae; genus Xenopus; species Xenopus laevis. The sequence goes on from NC_054372.1 coordinate 101,208,294, forward strand.
ACTAGAGGTACAAGGCAGGGATGCCCCTTATCTCCCTTTTTATTTGCACTAGCTATGGAGCCCTTGGCCTGTAGTGTAAGATCCTCGCCTGATATAATGGGCCTCAAACTTGGCGCCTTGAAAGAGGTGATAAGCATGTATGCGGATGACACCCTTCTCTACCTGGCCAATCCGCAGCAAGACCTTTCCACTGCTCTAAGTATTTTTAATACACACACGAAATTCTCAGGTCTAAAGATAAATTGGTCAAAATCAGTGCTCTTCCCACTCGACCCCCTCCCGAACATTGTCCCTCAGCACGCTCCTGGCCTGAACTGGGTGACATCTTTCAAATACCTAGGCGTGTGGGTCCATGCGGACTTAACTAGATTTGAGGAACTCAATATCCTACCCATCTTACGTACTATGGAGAGAAAAAAAGAGCAGTGGGCCACTCTGCCACTCACCCTCTTAGGCAGGATTAACCTCTTTAAAATGGTGCTATTGCCTAAACTCACGTACATTTTTAGACAATCCCCATTGCTGATAGCATCCTCCACTTTCGTAAAGCTAAAGAGTCATATGCTGTCTATATTCTGGGCTGGGGCGGCTCCTCGTTTAGCCCTCAATACTTTGCAGTTACCCACTAATCAGGGTGGTCTTGCGGCCCCCAATCTATTCCTTTACTACCTGGCTACACAAATATCGGTGGTCAGGAATTGGGCTCTTTCGTCCCATACAAATGCGGCTACGGTGTTAGAGGCACAAGTGTTGGGGTCATTTGAGGAGCTCCGCAACCTACCGTATAGAGGAATTAGATACACCACTAAGGCCTCGCCTCTTATGGGAGCCACCATCAAGGCCTGGCACATTGTAGGACGGTTCTATCCACGTTTACCGCACTGCTGCTCAGCGTTTTCCCCATTGTGGGGTAACCCAAACCTAAAACATCTTTCAGGTCTCCCAGACCCACAGGCCTGGGCTCGGTATAATATCAAATATGTTTCGGATCTTATCTCTGAGGGCAAGCTTCTAAGTTTTCAAGAACTGAAGGATAAATTTTCTCTCCCTAACCCCATGCTTTTTAGATACCTGCAGCTCAGACATGCTTGGGAAACCCAATTCCAATCAGGACTTGTAGACACGACTCCAAATAGCTTAGAGGTCAGCATACACAATGTGGATTTAATTAAACCTCTCTCCCACTTTTATGCCCAACTGTCTAGAGTAGGGAATGCCAAACTGTGTAAATTGAAAGTCTTCTGGCAGCATAATATACCAGAGATTGTGGATGAGAACTGGGAAGATATTTTGGAGAATGCTCTTGTAGGGGTGATTAGTAGCAAAGATAAAATGACACAATTGAACTATCTGCACCGCTCCTATATTACCCCACAACGGCTTCAAAAAATGAATCCTCTTTTAAGTCCGGACTGCCCCAGGTGCCGACACTCCCCGGCTGATTTCTTCCATATGACTTGGGATTGTCCTATAATTCGGACGTTTTGGAAATCAGTAACTCAGCTAATACATGACAGAACAGACCTATTTCTTCCCCTAGAGCCTAGGGTGCTATTGCTCAATCAAGTGGAGGATGTCTCTCCGAGCCGTGCCCACCGCACATTAGCAACCGTGCTTTGTATGTACGCTAAGAAAGTGATCGCCATGCACTGGAAATCCAGGTTGGGGCCAACCGTAAATATTTGGGTGCAGTTAGTTGAGAAATCTATACCATTATACAAACTCATATACATGAGAAGAGGCTGTCCGAATAAGTTTAATAAGATTTGGGATGCATGGATTGGGGATGATCCTGTTGAACGCTCTCCTAACCGCTTATAGTCACCACCTATGTAAGAGTTGGTTATAAGTAGGCATGATCCGGATTGATGGGTGCCCGCTCCACCCCCCCCCCTGGTGCTCGGGAGCTGGGAGGTGGTGGGGTATTGACTGCTTATATTCATTACTAATAAAGTGTGCTGGGGTGAATACGGGAAATAACAGGGAAGAAACTGGGTTGGGATTGATTACTTGGTATTATCCTCTACTTCCTTCATTTTGATTGTAACCTCATTAGGTTTTTGCTCATTACGATACAGTCTGGAAACTCAGAATGTTAAGTACGACACCATTTTGTTATTTTTTTCTTTATCTTTACTTGCAGTTTATTGAATATGCAGTAATCTCATGACTATGACCTTTTTCTACTGTTTGTATGACATACTACATGTACAATTGAGATGCTAAATAAAGGAATTGTTAAAAAAAAAAAATCATTAAAACATTAAATAAACCCAATATGATTTGTTTTGAAGGATTAATTATATCTTAGTTGGGATCAAATACAAGGTACGGTTTTATTATTACAGAGAAAAAAGGAAATGATTTCTAAAAATTTTAATTATTTCACTAAAATGGAGTAGATGTTCAGGCTGTACAATGGTATGTAAGGATGACAGAATTAAGCTCAGTACCTAAAAAACCTAGAAACACCATATTGTACTAGCACTTTGGGAATTAATGTTAGGACTTGCTTCATGCTCATGTATACCTTATCTGATACATGGGGAGATGCAATAAAGGAATAATTTGTAAACAACGCCGGGCCGGCTGGACGAGCTAGACACAGCCATCCCCGTTCCCACCAGTCGAGCACGGCCACGTGCAAGGCTAAATGCAAACGAGCTTGCATGTGTGTGATAAGTAGCGCATACTAATGCTTAGGGGAGTGGAACTGCTCAGTAAGGGGACACTGGCTGGACTAAGGGTAGGGGAGGCGATAGAGAAGGTATGCCCTTCAAGCTTTGCTACTTAGGCACGTGCCTCTTCGGCCTAAACCCAGTTCCAGCCCTGTTTGTAAAGGTAATTGTTTTTTAAAGGGATACGGTCATGGAAAAACATATTTTTTTTCAAACCACATCAGTTGATAGTGCTACTCCATTTCATTTTTTTTTTCTTTTTTTTTCATAATTTTTCAAAAGAGCAAACAGATCTTTTTATATTTCATTTTGAATTCTGACATGGAGCTAGACATGTCAGTTTCCCAGGTGCCCTCAGTCATGTGACTTGTGCTCTGATAAACTTCAGTCACTCTTTATTGCTGTACTGAAAATTTGAGCAATATCAAGCTCCCTGGTAGATATAAGAATAGCAATACCAAGTCTCACTGCGACTACAGTTACATTGAGTAGGAGAAACAATAGCCTGTCTAAGAGCAGTTCTATAAAGTGCAGGCTCTTTCTGAAAGCACATGACCAGGGAAAATTATGTGAGATGGCTGCCTACACACCAATATTACAACTTAAAAAAAATACATTGTTGGTTCAGGAATTACATTTTACATGGTAGAGTGAATTATTTGCAGATTAAACAGTGTAATTGAGGAATAAAAAGTACACTATAAAAATCAAGACAGAATCCCTTTAAATCCAAATGTAATTTGGTGTCATATACTATTTAGCATTGGCTGTTTAGACACATAGCAAAATATTAAACAATATTACTAGCACCTTAGTACACCTAAAAACAAAAAGTATGGACCTGCAAACTGTAGTGCACACAAAGAATTTTGTGTAAAAATATATTTTGGCATTTATTCTGAACCATCCACTTCTCTGATGCCATTTCTTTGAAGCACACATTTTGCACACACAGCCAAGAAGAAATCAGAGAAAGATACACCCAGTCACTTTCCATCAGGGCTGGAACTAGGGGTAGGCAGAAGAGGCATGTGCCTAGGGCGCAAAGCTTGGGGGGCACCAGGCACGTACCTCATAAGCAGCCTAACCTGAAAAAGTTTAAGCGGGTGGCGATATCTGAAGTCAAAGCCTCATTTGCACTTGCGCGTCCCCGTTTGTGCACGGCCACACACATGCGTGGATCACTCCGTGGTGCTCACTGGTATAACCCCGGGCCGGTGCAGTTTTCTGCTGATAGGAGCACCGGCTCGGGGTTTCAGGTAAGACAATACAATCACTTGGGGGTGTCTAACATTTGGCACCCCCAAGTGCAACAAGCCTTTCCTTCTCCTTTAAGGATCAACAATTTGAAAGCAGACATTTGATCAGCAGTTATTGGTCACTAGTCTGATAAAACTTTAATTACACCACCTCATGTCTTGGAAACGTAGTTAACGACATTATTAACCTTCGTCTGAACTACGCAGTAAGGGAGGGGAAATCCATTCACAGTTTGCTTACTAAACTGCCTTTGTGATGACAAGAAGTAATCACTGGATTACACAGAGTGAGTAATCAAACACGCCTTACCCATGTGCTGCAAGTATTTTATCAGGCCTCTCTATCAGGAAAAGTATTTCAAATCTTAATCATTCACATGGATAAAAGTTCCAGGGAGTACTATTTTTACTAAATTAAAAAATAAAAGTTAAACTTGGCAAAGTTCATTTGTCAAGGGAAGTTGAATCAGACCTCTCAAAAGCTTAGCAAAAGTTATTTTTGCATTGCTGAGTCACCTCTAAACAGACAAGAGCCAGTACCCAAAAGCTATGATGAGCTACTATGTAATTGCTGGATGAATACATTATATATATATATATATATATATATATATATATATATATATATATAGATATATATAGATATATATATATATACATATACATACACACACATATACATATCTCTTATATACAGTATCTCATATCTATCTATCTATCTATATAGATATATATATATATATATATATATATATATATATATATATATATATATATATATTGTTCGAAATGGACAAGCACACCAAATCTTCAATCAGAAAAAAGGTTTATTTCAACATCACTCATGTGTCCAACGTTTCGGCCCACATTAGGGCCTTTATCAAGGTTAACAAGGAAGGAGTGCAGGTACTTTCTGAATATATATATATATATATATATATATATATATATATATCTTCGTAAGGGATCCCGTGCCTATATATTGTTAAGGGGATCAGAAAAATGTCAATTATATTATAGAAGGAGCATTCTCTAAGAAACAGACTGTTACAATCTGCCCTTTACCTTGCCTACACCCGGAATCACTGCATATTTTTTTAATGTCCCATTGTCTGGAAACTCCTGGCCCGAAGCATAATAATTACATCTGTATAGAGAAAGAGCGCACCTGTATATACAGGCAAATGCCTTTAAGTAATTTATTTTAGCAGGTAATTAGAACAAGCTTTCAGGGAACAACACCTTTCTCAGATACAAGTATAATAGATCTCATACATGTCCTATCATAATAAAACAATGTATCGGTATACTATTCATTCACCCCTGTGTCCAAAGCCACTGGGAAATAAGATAAGGTAGAAGGACAGGGTACTCTGCCTACAATCCTAGTATTCTCAAAAAGAGAAGGTAGGAAACGTTTTGGCCATATAAATCTAGAATGTATAAACCCAGAATACACTTGCTTTGTTGTTAGCAAAGGGCACACATACAAGGTGTAGAAGAAAGGCTTTTCTGTGGACCTGTGCCATTAGGCTTTGTGTTGAAATATGCAAACATTGAAATGTTTAAAGGAACAGTAAACGGTATCAGTAGATCTGTAAAACAAAAAAAAAAATCAAAGTGTTTTAAAGTAATGAAAATATAATGTACTGTTGCCCTGCACTGGTAAAATTGGTGTGTTTGTTTCAGAAACACAACTGTAGTTTATATAAACAAGTTGCTGTCTAGCCATGGGGGCAGGGCAACAGTACATTATAGTGTCATTTCTTTAAAACACTTTCACTTTTTGGTGTTACTGTTCCTTTAAAGAGCAGAAACAAAATGAGATACTTGATATAAACATATGTCTTGCTCTGAGTAAGTCAGCACTTGACAATATTGTAGTACAACAAAGTGTTCCCCAAAGAGTACATCCATAAAGATTGACTTTCATGGAGTGGCTAAGGAGAACTGATATTGGCTTTCCTCACAGTGGAGATTGGGTGTTATACATGTAGATGCTGACTCATTAGTCTGAAATTCCCTCCCATACACTAGTAAACACTAACATTTTACATCAGTTTACAAGTGTTCCCACTTATGTGCAATATATCTTAACCTGCTCATTTTGGCTATATTATGTGGGTAAAATTTTCAGTACAGACAAGAAGAGGATCAGGAACCACAGACTGTCCATTAGTAAGGCACTCAGAGAAGGTAAAGCAGAGTAGCTAATGGCATACATTATTTGCTTTTAAGTGCCTGCCCATTGACTTTTAGCCACATCTCACAATGCAATATTATGTTGACTAAGTTTTTCCTTTTATAAATTACCTGTTCTGGTTGCATATTTTAGTGCTGATCTCACAAGTGCTCCATCAGAACTTAAATGCTCTGCAAAGTAATGTATAACCAAATAGGAATGTAGGAGCACAACATTGATGCAGGTGTGGTTTGAGCGCCCGTTGTAATATTTTTAGCTTCTTGTTCTTTCTATTTTTGCATGTTTCTTTATGTCACATCCTTTGAGAGGGAATACATACCCCCAAATCGTATCTATTGAAACAAGTATAAAAAACATATTCCAAAGTATAAATCTTCAACTCAACAGTAATACCTGAAATAGGTATTAGTACTGGAGTTATTAGAGTGGAGTTATAATTGAGCTACAGTTTGAAGGCTGCATTTAGTATGTCCCTGCAATATACAAGCAATTGGTGATACATTGATAAAAAGCAATCCCCCATATGGAATAGAAGTTTGCATGGGTGCAGTAACCAATAGGATATTTGCTTGTAAACAGGTTACCAGTAAGTGGTGATGGTTGGTAGGGATTACTGCACCAATGCAAATGTAGTACCTTTTATTACATAATCCCGAATGGGCTTGCTTTGTTTTAATATCTAACACAAAATTGTCACCTGCCTTGTTTGGCTTTTTATTTGATGTGTGTATTTTTTGAAATCTAAGAGTTATTGAAATCCCTTGGTATGTGGATAGTTCTGTGATGAAAGATTCACTGATGCCACTAAAAGGGCTGGTGTTACAAAGTGTGGATCCTATTGGATCATTTTGGTGGGGCCCCTTAATGGAAGTTGTTGGCTGGCATGAAAAACCACCCACATCAAAAAACTGACAATATAGTTTGTAATTACGGTTTGTAGCAGTGTTTTGGTGAATCAAATACTTCATTCTCTTAAAGGAAAAGTATATCCCCCAAAATGAATATCTAAGCAACAGATATTAAATGAAGAGGCATATTTAAGAATCTTACCAAACTGGTATATATATTTAAGTAAATATTGCCCTTTTACATTACTTGCCTTGATTTCACGATTTCATAATGGTTTCTGTGCTGCCTCAGAAATCACCTGACCAGAAATACTACAACTCTAAAGCTGGCCATAGATGCAAAGATCCGATCGTACAAAGATTTGAACGATCGGATCTTTGCATCTATGGCCAGCTTTAGCTTCCCCATCTCCCGACTTGCCACTAACCATTCAGATCAACTAATGTAGTAAAAGAACAGATCAGCCGATGTTCTGCCCCAGACAGCAATCGTACGAAAGTTTGTTTGATTTGTTTGTGTGCACCGTGACTCCTAGGATATTATGAAAATGGATTTACATGAAGCAGAGTTTTACATATGAGCTGTTGTATGCAATTTATTTTTAGGGAAACCTAAATTGTGGAGGTTTCGTTTTCCTGTAACAGTGGTTAATACCAACTTGATACAGTGTGCTTCAGTTCAGGTTAGGATTAACCACATCAATATGGAACAAGTTGTTTAATTATTTATGCAGTGTTTATCAAAATAAACTCATGGACTTATTATAAACAGCAGAGGAACAATCTTGTGGTATTATTCACAGATAATAATACCTTACACATACTCTTACATACATAATTACAAAAATAAATCAGGGTTGAAAAAAGATCAAAGTCCATCAAGTTCAACCCCTCCAAATGAAACCCAGCATCCATACACACACCCCTCCTCCTATATGTATACCAACTATAGATTTTACTATCACAATAGCCTTGGATATTATGCTTGTCCAAGAAATCATCCAAGCCATACACGGGCCGATAAAAGCTGCCGACAGACCGTGTCGGCAGCTTATTGGCCCGTGTATGTGCCCCCCCGACGGGCTTCACCGATCGAGATCTGGCCGAAAGTTGGGCAGATCTCGATCGGATGGGACAGAAAATCCCGTCGGATCGCGGCCGCATCTATTCGTTGATGCGGCCCCGCGATCCGACCGCCCGTTTGGGCATCGTTAGGATCCGATCGTTGGGCCCTAGGGCCCACAATCGGATCAGCCGATATTGCCCACCTTAAGGTGGGCATATCGGAGGGAGATCCGCTCGTTTGGCGACATCGCCAAACAAGCGGATCTCTCCATGTATGGCATTAACAGAATCAGCCATCACAAAATCACATGGCAGTGCATTCCACAACCTCACTGTCCTCACTGTGAAGAACCACCTACGTTGCTTCAAATGAAAGTTCTTTTCCTGAAGGGGTGGCCTCTGGTACGGTGATCCTCTTTATGGGAAAAAGGTCCCCTGCTATTTATCTATAATGGCCTTTAATGTACTTGTAATCATGTCCCCTAACAAGCGTCTTTTTACCAGAGAAAACAACCCCAACCTTGACTACCATCATAATTTAAGTCTTCCATCCCTCTAACCAGTTTAGTTGCACGTCTCTGCACTCTCTCCAGCTCATGTATATGTCTATTTAGGACTGGAGTCCAAAATTGCACTAAACACTCAAGGTGAAGCCTTACCAGGGACCTATAAAGAGGCAAAATTATGTTTTCATCCCTTCAGTTTATGCCCTTTTTTATGCAAAGTATCCAAATTGTTGTTTTATTTAGTTTCAGTATGTAAAAATCCTCTAGATGTTTTTTTATCTTGATAGGGCCTTGAATGTTTACCATTTTCCTCTAAATCCATCTGTGAGCCGTTCCTCTAATTATTCATAGATTTACTACCAACCAGCAGTTTCAGAGCTTTATTTTTATTTTGTGCCTGTAAATAGTCTCGAAGGACCCTATCAACACTGGAATGTGGAAGAAACCTTCTCCTAACTAATGTCCAGGGCTTCAGTGGGATGTCTTTAGTGTTAACGGGCTTCAGTAGCTCTGGTTTTATTTTTTATTTATCACCCTTTTACATTTTAAAAGGGATTATTTGTCAGTAAGTGATTTAGTTTCTTGTTATAGTGAATAATATAAACTACAAATTAGTTACAAATAGATTTAAGCTTTAGCACACTAAGCATGTTTTTCAGCATATTGGAGAAATAGCCTGAACCACCTGCATTGGCTTTTCTGGATAAAAATGTGTGTTCAAGCCTTTTTGTGGCTTAACTGCTGGGTGACACTGGTATGTTTGGCCATTTTTTTTAGGCTAATAAAGGCTAGTAAAGTATACACTCCATCTACTTTTTACATCATATCTTTTGAAGATGATTATGTAGGGACACAGTAAGATCTGCTATTTAGTTAGGCTTCTTACAAACAGGCATTTATACCTGCAGTCCCCTGTGGTGGCTCTGTCATGCACTCCACTTCAGGGCAACGCAGGAAGAAACATACAAATATAATATTCAGAGCAAGCTCACCAAATTTCGTTGTTGGCTTCTTCCACAGGTATTCTGTGTATAATACCCAATAGTTCAGGAAGAAACATAGCCCAGACTATTCAGTTAGTTTGTACTCATTGGGACATATGTAAGCAACTCAGGGGAATGCAGGTAAAAACATTCATGTTTAAAAGCCCTATGAGATGTTTGAGTAAGATAAAAATCATATGTTCCGGATAACTGATCTTTCTGTAATTTGGATCATTGGGAAATAATTTCAAAATTAAATAAACCCAATAGACTGGCTTTGGTTCGCGTAAGGACCAATTATATCTTAGTTTCGATCACGTAAAAGGTACGGTTTTATTATTAAAGAGAAAAAGAAATTTTTTTTCAAAAATCTGGATTATTGAGTATATGGGAGATGGCCCTTCTGTAATTCCAAGATTTCTGGAGAACTGGTTTCCAGATAATGAATCTCATACGTATATAAATTGTTTTTTAATAATATCCCAGAATTAACATTTAACACATTACCTGTTCAATAGCTAGTTTATTAATAGATTTATTTCAGAGCTACCTGTTAGGAACGTTAATTTGAAACCTTATGAAAGATGCTCTGCATGAATACTAAAAATGTAGGACAGTTTGAAACCATTTTGCCCTTCTACCTTTACTATAAATGTGGCTGTAAATGATAAAACTGATATTGTTACCTAAACATGGAAAAGTATAATTATTTTGGTGCTTGATACACTAAAATGCTTGACATCAAATTACTACAATCACGTTTCATCTCCTTGGTTTTAGAACTCCTGTGATTAATAAAATGTTATTAAAAGTTGAAAATAATTTTGATGTACTTTCTCTTTAAGCTGCAGCATTTTTCTACAAAAGCATAATGACAAAGTGGCCATGGCATACTGCTATTTTATCTTGCTCCAAAATTAGAACAAAATCTAATAAGCAGAGTCTGTGATCAAGGAAGTAGAAAGACGTTGGCAGGAAAGTCATATTTCAGCTAATAAAGGGAAGTAGTAAAGCACAAATTCAATAACAATAGTGCACAAGAGTTGCCTTCAAGCTGAAAGTTTGGCAGATTTAAAGCTTAATACTTCTACCTCATGTATTTTCTGAAAACAAAAATGTTTATATTTTCAAGTGCATACTTTGACTTTCTCTTTATGGTAGTAAATTATTAAAGCTGGGACAAGTTTGGGACCTGGAGTTTTCCAGATAAGGGTTCTTTCCATAATGTGGATCTCCATAAATAAACCCAATAGATGTTGGGTGGTCCTTGGAGGTGCAAAATGAGTGCTGTGATTGCCTATTTGGTAGCCCCTATGTGGTCTGTCAGACTACAGATTGCTTTGTTTGATAGTACACCTGTTTTTTATGAAAGCAAAACCATCTCCAAGCCAGGAACTTAAAAATAAGCACCTGTTTGAGGCCACTAAGAGCAACATCCAAGGGGTTGGTGAGCAACATGTTGCTCATGAGCCACTGGTGTGGGATCACTGCAGTAGAGGGTGCGCTCTACCTTCATGCACCAGGAGATGAATATGAAACACTGGGACAAACTGCATAAAAATGAATTTAGGTTTGCAGGCAATGCTTGCAGTTGCTCCTATTGCTCCACAAACTATATTCTGTTGCAAATATCACATGCTGATAATATCAGATTGTAAAAGGAATCTCTTTAAGGAGTTTTCCTGGTAAATATTTTCAGTGCTTCAATTCTGGAACTAGAGGATTTTAAAGGATCATTCTACTGAAGCACAATAAGACAATAAGGCTCCTAAACATTTCCCAGGGGTCCAGCTAATGAACCATAAAGTAATCCCAAGGTCATTACACTTCATACAGTTTTGCTCTGCACTACCATTGTTTTTAAAGTCTATTCCTTACATACAGAGTAATTCTGTATCAATTTAAGTCTACTTTGCAAATACTGCACAGCGCAGTAATCAAAATAATATCAACTGTATTTTCTGTGAATAAAAACCTGTAAAGTGAATATAATTTAATAAATGCATGAAATATTAGCTATCTCTGACAGTATTAAATTGTTACAAAAAAAACTGCACACGCTTTGGTTCCATAAAAAAGAATTAGATGGTTTATTAATCTATAAGCACTGGATGCTTTGAAGCAAAGTTAGCATTGCAATGTCTAAAATGCTATTTGACTTCAAACGACCCATACTCCTTCCCTGAAATGAGAGAATGAAGTGATCTTTGGTTAGTCTGATAGTAGCAGTTCTAAGGTAAAACACAAAAGAGAGCCTGAGTTTGATATATGGCTTGCAATCACAGCTTGTAAGTGTTCCATTCTGTTTAATTATGCATGTAAACTGCACTTGTGGTTTACTTTACAACATTAAACTTAAAAAAAAGCTATTTTTTATGTTGGAATTCTATAAAAGTAATCTTGGAAGTCAAGTGTTGAATCTGTAAGGCCATTTGTAAGGCCATTAATATGCTGCCCAGAATTTCTTCACTGCATCTTCATTGGACAGTAACTAAGAGTCTCATAGTAATGTTAAGTGAATTATAAAAAAGGTCACTAGAATGACGTAGTAATTCCTTATAAAGAACATTTCTATTTTTCTCTGTAATAATAAAACTGTAACTTGATAGTAACTTAGCAGCACAGGTACATACTGCTGGCAAAAAATCTTTTAATATCAAAATTTATTCTAATAAACTTATGATATGGCGATCCAAATTATGGAAAAACTCAGTATAATAGATCCCATAACCGTATAGAAGTCATAGCATTTAAACTAGAAAAATTCCACAGTTCTTACTATTAAATTATCAAATTTAAAATTAAGTTACCCTATGGAGGCAGGTTAGCGAAATGTAATTGCTTTAAATTTTGACAATGACAATGTCACTGACTTGAATGTAAAGTGCATGGAAGTAAAAATTCGAGCACTCTTTTTCCACAAGTGACTAGATTATAACATTTTATAACCTTATTTGGATGGGATCTGGTTAAGTCTGGCAATCAGCTTCACAACCCTAGAATTTGTTTAGAAATAGTGATGTGTATGAACTCTGGCCCTCGGTGAAAGTTTTCTCTAACATAACTGTGACCATTGCTTTTACTAGCAGTTCTACACTTCCATATATTCTTTTTTATCCCTCTGTCACGCTAAGACTTGCCCAGAACTAGCAGCCCCAAACCTGTGCACTCCTAGTTAGAAGGTTTTTTTTTTTTGACATGACATATACTGCATGCATGCTGAATGCTTGTTGGAGGATTAAAGCATGTGATATTGATTGATCCACACAATCCATGGCTTTAAGGGACATTGAAAGTCCCAAAACCATAACACAGTAGCCCATTACCACCATGTCAGTCTCTGTACTAATAATAAACAACAAAAGAGCCTGAAGAAAATCCATCTCACTGTGAAATTTGTGGCCACCATATTGGTTGTCCAGATTCCCTGCATGTGCGTTCTGTGCAAGCAAGAATAGCTCTGCTTTCAATGTGCATGTGATGCTTCTGCTATGTAACTATAACTACAGGAAGGATTCCTTAGTTGGATATGACATCAGTCTAGTCTTTGAAAAAAGCCGGATTGATAATGAGCTGAAAAAGAAAAAACGTGCATATACTGGGGGCTTTGTAAGTGTTTAGGCACTATTTTTTAGGTGCCCTTAAAGATTGCCAAACTTGTATCTGAGGGTTACCTTTTTTCTTTTTGTCATGGCTTGGCCTGATATCAGAGGGGGCATGATTGTAATAAATACCATTCAAAGAATAAAGAAGAAAATCCTGCTAACCCTACTAAAACCAAACAATAAATTGTATGCTTAATAGTTTTTGAAAAGTTATTTCATCAGCTTGGTTTGGACTTGTTATATTTTAATATAAAACGTTCCAGTCTTTTATGCCCATTTTGCACAAATATTCAAACCCGCCAAAAATTTCACAAAAGGCAAGAAATGATAACTACATGCATTTTTGTAGAATATTTGGAATTCATTTTCATCACTCAAGGGTATTAATATAGGATAAAACTATGGGGTGCCGTTTGTCTCAAATACATTCTGTATACAAAACTATCCCTAATACACAGAATGAATGTCTCTCATGTTATATAAGTATTTGTGACCATACACAGAGAAAACAAATATACAAAAGACTTATTTCTATTAAAGAATGAAAACAAAATCTGGTTAGTGCACAAAAGGATGTCATTATATCATAAACTCCATTCTGTACAGTTTAACACGCAATATGTCGCACAAATGTATAACCTCCATGTAACGGACACACTTATGTGCAAAGTTACTAACAGAATGAATTATGTAAAAACAAAGTTGGACATAATATATAATAGTGTAACTAACTAGTGCTTGTCAAGCTAGATTTGACTGACAAAATAGATATCTGTGACAGAAAGCAAGATTTTATAGTACAGGATTCATTCTTTCCACAAAAGGACAGTTTTGTTTCACAAAACAGATAAAATAACCATTCTGTGAAACAACACTGTCAGTCACATTCCTGAAACAATAAGAACAAAGCTTATTGCCATATACAAACAAGATGAGAAGTGGCCAGCTCTTCTCCACATGGCTAAGGCAAAGTATCTGACCTGCTATAGAGGGCGCCCTCTAATGTCCCCTGTGCTGCATAGTAATAAACATGAACAAACCTTTCCTAAAAGAGCTGCTGTTAAACACTACAGGTTCATAAATGGAAGTTTTTACAAATGGCTGAGAAATATAATGCTGCACTTATGATTGTAGAGAAAGAAAAGTATGCAAAACTTATATAAATATGATCATTTTAGGTGATATGGCTATTCTTATTGTAGTAACCTGCTTGTGTGGCCATTTTGGTTAAGGGCATTCCTGCTGTTTTGCCATTATCTTATGACTCACTCCTGTTGCTCTTCCTGTCTAAGGTGAGAGTAATAATGGGACAGGCCACACCCACCTGCCATCTTCTATTAAATGTACCAGAAGTTACTGTGCTTGTCTGGCTGCTTTGCCTGACTCTCAGAGACAGTTATAAGTTTTGTATATGATAGTTAGACTCCAATGTCTCCTTCTAGTTGTAATCTTGCACCAATTAGCTTATAGTAGTCTCTTAATAATGTGCTTACCCATAGTTCAACTACTACATAATAGCTTTAGCTAGAGACTTGGGACTGATCATGTGCACACACATTGGGGCTCATTTATCAACATTGGGCAAATTTGCCCACGGGCAGTTACCTATAGCAACCAATCAGTGATTAGCTTTTTAAAGCCAGCTGCAAGCAGTACAATGAATGCAGCAATCTCATTGGTTGCCATGGGTTACTGCCCATGGGCAAATTTGCCCAGTGTTGATAAATGAGCCCCATTGTGTTTAGTATGATGTGTAGGTTATATGAGCAGCCACTCCTGAGTACTGAGTGTAAACAAAAGGCTTCAGGACTTCAACTTCACCTCCTTTCGTGAATTCGGGTCTTTTCACCGCTTCGGGACTTCAGCTTCGTCTTTTCGGCACTTCCGCATTCTGTAATATGCGAAATGGCCGCATGGCTTGGGCGCTCGTAAAGGGGACCCGGCTCTTTGAAAAATGCAGCACTTCTGGGCCCCCCTTCAGGCCCGAAACACTTGTCCCCCCTGCTGGCGGCCCTGGACATGCATGTGACATGGGCACAGTTGTGCTCTCTGCTCTAGTGTTGTGCCCCCCTTGACCCACTCTGATGTGAAAGGGTTAAGCACTGGGCAGGTAAGGGGACGGCATCATTAGAGTCTTTTGTTACAATTAAATATAAAGCATTGTGTAGCTTGTTGCTTCTCTATAAATAGATTATGATCCCCTAAAATTGCCCCTGCCTAAATGACCCCCTTTTGTTTACGCACAGTACTCAGGAGTGGCTGCTCATATAACCTACACATCATACTATAGAGAATGCGTGGATGCACATGATCAGTCCCAAGTCTCTGGCTAAAGCTATTATGTAGTAGTTGAACTATAGCTAAGCACATTAGAGACTACTATAAGCTAATTGGTGCAAGATTACAGCTAGGAGGAGACATTGGAGTCTAACTATCATATACAAAACTTATAACTGACTCAGAGTCAGGCAAAGCAGCCAGACAAGCAAAATAACTTCTGGTACATTTAATACAATATCGCAGGTGGGTGTGGCCTGCCCCATTATTGCTCTCAGCTTAGACAGGAAGAGCAACAGGAGTGAATCATAAGATAATGGCAAAACAGCAGGAATGCCCTTAACCAAAATGGCCACACAAGCAGGTTACTACAATAAGAATAGCCATATCACCTAAAATAATCATATTTATATAAGTTTTGCATACTTTTCTTTCTCTACAATCATTATAAGTGCAGCATTATATTTCTCAGCCATTTGTAAAAACTTCCATTTATGAACCTGTAGTGTTTAACAGCAGCTCTTTTAGGAAAGGTTTGTTCATGTTCATTACTATGCAGCACAGGGGACATTAGAGGGCGCCCTCTATAGCAGGTCAGATACTTTGCCTTAGCCATGTGGAGCAGAGCTGGCCACTTCTCATCTTGTTTGTATATGGCAATAAGCTTTGTTCTTATTGGTTCAGGAATGTGACTGACAGTGTTGCTTCACAGAATGGTTATTTTATCTGTTTTGTGAAACAAAACTGTCATTTTGTGGAAAGAATAAATCCTGTACTATAAAATCTTGCTTTCTGTCACAGATATCTATTTTGTCAATCAAATCTAGCTTGACAAGCACTAGTTAGTTACACTATTATATATTATGTCCAACTTTGTTTTTACATAATTCATTCTGTTAGTAACTTTGCACATAAGTGCGTCCGTTACATGGAGGTTATACATTTGTGCGACATATTGCTTGTTAAACTGTACAGAATGGAGTTTGTAATATAATGACATCCTTTTGTGCACTAACCAGATTTTGTTTTCATTCTTTAATAGAAATAAGTCTTTTGTATATTTGTTTTCTCTGTGTATGGTCACAAATACTTATATAACATGAGAGACATTCATTCTGTGTATTAGGGATAGTATTGTATACAGAATGTATTTGGGACAAACGGCACCCCATATAAAACTACTTCAAAACAGCTGATCTATGATTTAGACATCAATTTAACAGGAATGAAAACAATCCTTAATTTAATTAAGGGTATTAATAGTGAAGCAATTCTAAAATATACATAGGAGTGTTGTACAATGATTTCTGAAAACTTGCAATCTTGCATGTTTGGCATAAATAATGATGTCCAAAGGCATATTTATTTTAAATATAAGTTAATTATAAAATGGTTTTTCATAATCTCCTCAGTGTCAAAATCTTCTTTTGTGTAGGCAAACACATTAAGTTCTTTGTTTATAAGCAAAGTTATAAAATGTATTCATCAGAAATTATTTATTTACACTGATCACGAAGAAAGACTTCAAGGATGTAATGTGAACGTTCTCCTTAAAGGGGACCTATCATCCACACATAAGCTGTATAATAAAAGTTCTCAAATTGAAAACCAATGTTATTTTTATAAACACATCCATAACCATTATAAAGTTATTTCAAAATCTGAGCTGTCAATCATAAATTGCTTGCCCTGCCTCTATGACTTAAGCATAGAGGTGGGACAGACAATTACGGCACTTTCTATTCAGCACTTCCTAGATGTCACTGCACTCCTCATATCCCCTACCTCTTCACTGTCAATAATTGTGTAGCTACTAGCCAGTGAATTGGCATGGGCATCAGGTCACCAATTCTGGCTCCTAAACAAGATTTTGGTGTGATGCAATGTTTGCCTTAATAACAGTATCCACAAAATGGCGAATGCCTGCTTTCTATGATGGCATAAATCCAAAACTGAAGTAAAGTTTATTTTGGTTCACAAACACAATAGAAAAACATTTGGAATTTTTTTTTAGGGTGACCCTTTAAATCTGCAGTATTCAAAATGCAGCTAAGCCTCAATTTTATATGCCCTGCTTTAAAATTTTCCCTAATTTTAAAACGTTTTTGTTGGGGTGTGTGTTTGTTGTCCCACCAATGTATCATGCATAACACATTTTCCTGACTTTACATTTCCCACGATTTTACACCATTTTGTCCTGGTCCCCTGTTAAACATAAAATGGGTGTTCTACTGTATAATTCCATCACAGAAGATGAAAAAAATAATTTTTTTAAAGCAGATGTAAAAGCAAAATTAAAATCGCATTTTAACTAAATGCCCAATATACTTCAATACAAAAATCTGTACAGTTTTAAGAAAAACCAGATTGTATGCAGTGAAATTCCTTCTTCAATTGGCTCTGATTTTAGTGGATACCAATCGCTACAGTCGCCATCTGCTCTACAGGGAAACAAACAGAAGGGCCAGTGCTTTGCAGGGCTGAGAAGGAAGGTGCAGGGTTTGAATTGCATATAGATTAGCTAAGGGTAGCCAGATTATGCAAACAAAAACATAAAATAACCCTGCACGTTATTTCCCTGCCGTTGGAAAGTACAACTGTTTCCCTGCAGAGCGGCTAGGGACCGTCTGTATTTTCCTATCCACAGCAGCCAGTAAAATAAAGGGGGAATTTCACTGCATACAATCAGGTTTATTTTTATAAAAACTGTACATATTTTTAAAGTAAATTGAAGAAAGTAAAAATGGGATTTTATTTTTTTTTTCCTTTACATCCCCTTTAAGTTTGATGCTCTGTATGAATGTCTCAAAAAGTGTTCAGCAGTATACTCCATGACCATAACTTTATAGGCAAGTGTCATCAAGACTGCCCTGATGTTCAGTCTGACTAAATTGGACATCAAACAGACCATGATGCATGAAAAAAGGGAAGGATACAATGTAGTTTAGCAGGTTTTGCTAAGAATATTCTACATACAGTACTGAACTGCTTTCAATGTGCATGTGATGCTTCTGCTATGTAACTCTAACTACAGGAAGGATTCCTTAGTTGGATATGACATCAGTCTAGTCTTTGAAAAAAGCCGCATTGATAATGAGCTGAAAAAGAAAAAACGTGCATATACTAGGGGCTTGGTAAGTGTTTAGGCACAATTTTACCTTTTTTCTTTTTGTGAGGGCATGGCCTGATATCAGAGGGGGCATGATTGTAATAAATACCATTCAAAGAATAATGCTGTTAATACTTACTTGGTTAAAGGGAAAGCAGGAATTGCATCTGAAGTTTATTTTGCTTTATTTTTCCCCTTGACTATAGGTGAAAACGGCAGCAACTCTACAAATAAATAAATGACCACTTCACTTCAAACATTCCTCGTTTTTCAATTTTCCATCCAAATCCGAATATAGCCTTACAGTTAGGGGCAGATTCACTAAGGGTCGAATTTCGAAGTTAAAAATACTTCGAAATTCGACCCTCGAATTGAAATCCTTCGACTTCGAATATCGAAGTCGAAGGATTTAGCGCTAAACGTTCGTTCGATCGATCGAAGGATCGAAGGAAAATCCTTCGATCAAAAAAAGGTTAGCAAACCTATGGGGACCTTCCCCATAGGCTAACATTGACTTCGTAAGGTTTTATCTGCCGAAGTAGGGGGTCGAAGTTTTTTTTAAAGGGAAAGTACTTCGACTATCGAATGGTCGAATAGTCGAACGATTTTTCGTTCGATTCGTTCGATTTCGTTCGTATTCGAACGAATTTAACCAATTCGATGGTCGAAGTACCCAAAAAATACTTCGAAATTCGAATTTTTTTCATTCGAATCCTTCACTCGAGCTTAGTGAATCGGCCCCTAGGTGACAGTTTAAAAGCAAAAGGACTGCCTGTATATGTATGGGTCTATTACTCAGAAATGGATAATCTAGAAAGCTTCAAAATATGGTAAAGCCAAAAATTACTTGCTTGCTCTGCTTAATAACTAAATAGTACATTGTACTTGATGATAACGAAGATAGCATTAGCACAAATCCATGTGGATAGCTTAATAATCCTTTTGTGTATTTTAATGCTCCACATTTAAAAAAAAAACATGGCCACCGGTTGAATGATACCATAGACCAGGGGTCAGCAACCTTTACTATCAGAAGAGCCATTTTGCCCCCTCTTCCACTAAAGAAAAATAGTCTGGAGCCGCAAAACATAACACAGATTATAAACTTTTAAAAGTTTTAAAACAAACAGAAGTGCAGTGTGCATGTGTAGGACTACTTTGAAATAAATAAAACACTGAATAGCCCTATTAAATGCTAGTGTTCTCATCTGTTTAATGTAAATTCTGTTTCTGAAGTTCAATGCTGATCTTCCCTGTATTGTCTTGAGTTTGTGACCGCGTTAAGGACCATGATGAATCATCTTGCTGCTGCTCAGTCTTGCCTGTCACTCCTGGGATATCTATACAGCCCTCACAACTGCTGGCAGCTTCCTGAGTGTGCGACTGCAGTAATCTAACCGTTAACTTACCCCGGTCACACACTCAAGCAGCCGCCAGCAGGTGCGACGGCAGTATAGAGGTATAGCCAACCTGATAGGCAAAGCCACAAGACCGAGCCGCAGCAAGCAGGATAAAGAGCTGCATGAGGCTCCGGAGCCTCAGGTTGCCTACCCCTGCCATAGACATAGAACACACAAGACACAAAAGTGTCCTCCAGTCACCAATGCTAATGCTAACGAGATGCACAGTTTTGAAGAACATGGTGTGACAGTCACCCATTAATATCGTCAGATAGGGAATACATGCAGAAATATTATTGTTAGTCCACAGAAATCTTCTAACCTGTCGGATCGTCATGGTACGAAAAAAAACGTGATCCACACATCGTCTGAAAATCGTGCAAACCTTTGATTCTGACTACTTTATCTTTGTGTCTATGGCCAGTTTTAGGCTTACAGAGACATTCAATTCCTCCCATACCTGTTGGGTTTATAGAAAAAAGGCACACAAACACTATTTAAACTGAATATATATATATATCCCCTATGTGGACTGGCAGCCTACAGGAGGCTCTACTTGGCCCAATAATCAGTTTTTTTGCAAATACAACTTGCTTCCAAGCCTGGAATTCAAAAATAGGCACCTGCTTTGAGGCCACTGAGAGCAACATCCAAGTTAGAGAGCAACATGTTGCTTGCGAGCTACTGGTTGGGGATCACTGCCTTAGGTTAAGAGGCAGGTGGGCAGGCAATTACATTCACTTCCCATTCTGCACTTCCTAGATGTCACTGCTCTCCTCGCATTCCTCCTCCCTCTTCGCCACCTAATTGTGTAGCCTGTGCATTGTTGTGTATTCCGCAATATTATCCATATAGTGTTAAGAGAAATGTGTAGTCCGCAATTTACCACAGCCAGGTAAAAGATGCAACCAAGGTTCCCAGAGATGAAACGATTTATTCAGATTATCCAGCCCAGAGACAGCAAATGATACAGAGATCTTTCAAAATGTGCCCACAGGTTATACTTCCTTCCTTCTCTCTCTCCCTCTTCTTCCCTTCCTCTTCTCCTCTGCTTCCTAATCTCTTCTCCTCTCCTTCCCTTTCTCTTCAGACCTCCTTCCCCTTTCTTCTTCTTTTCTTCAGCCAAAAACCAATTCCATTGTTATACTGTTTCTATGCCATTGACCCAAATGGGGAATGGTTCTGATTGGCTGATGACAAGTTAAATAGGAAAACCAGCTAATTTCTTTAGATGTCCCTTTTACCAATAACAACTGTACAAACAGTTCCTCTTTGAAATGTAAAAGACCCTCTTCAGATGGTCTCTTGGAATGTGTCCCACCTATTTCTTATCTTGCATTTTATTACAAGACAGGATGAGCTCCTTTGAAGGAGTCATAAAAACTCAGGATACCTTCTACCTAAGGATTAATTACAATCGGTCTATATATATAACTACATGCATGGGCATCAGGCGCCCTATTCTAGCATATTAACAAGATTTTGGTACCTTTATGTACAGCTGCCTAAATAACAGTTTTACAGAATGGCACCTGCCTGCTTGTTGTGATTGTGAATTCCAAGACTGAAGAAGAAAAGATAATTTAGAGTGTAAGTATAGTTAATTGACCAACATCATAAAATAAGATTTGGAATTACTTCTTAGAGTGAAAGGTCCCCTTTAATAGAGGAACTATACATAAGAAAAGGAAAGAAGACCTATATATATGCCAAAAATAAATACATATGAAGAATGATATACCTGTAAAGGGTAATTTCTAATTCTTTATTACGCAAAAACAGTTTATGCTTCACATAACCAGTTTTTCAAGCCGTTATAAAAACAGCATAAATAATAAGCAGTAAAACACCATGATACCATGGATACTGGTCATTATACAACAAAAACACTGCATCTACTTAGGGGTGAAACTATTAAACACCACAGGCATCCAACAGTCAAGAAGATGCTAACCAGCAGTGCAACCTTATGTCAAAAGCCATTTTTGTTGATACACTCTGTGCTATTTTAGTTTATTACATAAACAAAGGCTAGCAGCTGGAAGCAACAATGAACTCTCTTACAATGTACGCATCACATTAATCAGTACACAATGAATATTTAGATGTAGCAAGAGCTATCCAATCGAAAGACAGTCTAAATTCAGCATACATATCTATTTATATATTTTATTTACTTACATATACACACAGGAAGAATTTAGAGTTCTGTTGAATGCTCGTGTAAATTCAGCAGAATCTTTTTGTTTAAAAATTGGCCTAGAAAGTTCAAAGAACTTTATTTTGGATATAAATTGATGCAAAAGTATGACTGGTAACATAGAGGTAAACCGCTGCCTGTGTTATGGTCATTCCAGGGGTTCCCAAAAAGAGTTGCTTCAATAGTTGCAGCAGACTTGCACAAATAGAATCACATGCTGGAAGTGACACAAAACGAGTCATACGAGATAAAACGGTTTGTTTGTTTGTTGAGTTGTAAGAAAATGAAATGAAATGCAAGTTCATGGCAAATGTGACAATCCAAAAAATATTTTTACATTTCTTTTCCTCAAAAGAAAAAAAGTTTAGAAAATAACGATACATTTTGGAATACAGAATTCCTTGAAAAATTTTCACTGGTGATAAAAAACTAAAAATGGGAAGCTTTAGTGTGCACGGATCGGAAGTAATGACACGGTGAAAGGGATGGTTCACCTTTGCAATAACGCATTAAATATGTGACGTAGACTGATATTTTGAGACCATTTGCAATTGGTCTTCATTTTACATGTGGTGGTTTTTTAATGATTAGCTTTTTATTCAGCAGCTTTCGAGTTTGTCATTTTAGCAGCTACCTGGAAGGATCCAAGTTACTTGCTGGAGTGGCATCACCCCCCTTCACAGCAGAACGACAAGAAGGTAACCAGATAAAACCTACCTGACACCTGCACTGCTAAAAATGCTCCTACGCCTGACCTAATTGTAGATATGAGAACAACACTTAATAGTAAAAAACCCAAGTCCGGCTAAGCCAAGTGTTGACTCTTTCAGTCAGAGAAGGAGAGTAGGAAAACCTAAAGCTTATCTGAAAGCAGTTCCACTGTGAAGTGCTACCTCTTTCTGAAAGCACATGGCCAGGCAGAACGAACATGGCTGCCTACACATCAATATCACAACTTAAAAAAAAAAATATTGGGTTAAGAATAAAACTTTAAATGGTAGATTAAATTTGCATTTGAATTATGTACACAGTGTAATAACACAGTAATAAAAACTATAACATAAAAAATAAATAAATAACTGGAATATCAACAACCTTCACATTTAACTGATGTGTGGTGTTCCAAATACAAAAATATGTCACATAGCCTTGAAATAGAAACACACGGCAATGTACCAGAACTGTATACAGAGCCACATTCCTAATGACTGCAGCAGAAGGTAACACTCTAAAGGAAAACCTAAAATGTATTCCTTGCTCTTCATTTCTATTCAGTTTGATTACTCCTTTACAGAAAAGGAATACGATGTATTCTATTAAGCATATAATCAATGTTTCTCTAAGCCCAAATGCAATTTATCATTGCATAAAAGGTGAAATGTATCACAAAACAAAATAACTTCATACATGGTTGTTTGTTTGTGTATATTTTTGTGATGCATACCTGTAATACCTAACATTTTTTTAAAAGGAGGTAACAAATGAAGCCACTGCTGGTTTTGTAAAACAAATAGAGGAAATGACACGACTAAAAATCTCTTTTTCAACCCACCAAAAAGTGTCTTTATTTTCATGTAAATGCTAGTGTTGGGTTGGTTTTGTATATCTCAGCAAATCCATGTGGCTAATTAAGATACAAATGGGCAAATTTATTAAAAGGCGAAGTGGCTAACGTTAGCGACTTTTCACCAGAAATCCAATCCGCAGGGACATTGCCAATTTACCAACAGGCACAGACAGCAATTCGATAGTGAACAGGACCTTTGCTATAGTTTATTCACACTCGATCGGCAGTCGACTTTTCGCTCAGGTGTTTACTTCGTCACCTCAGCCCAGGCGAACTGCTAAAATGAAGTTAGATCTTCCTCAATCTCGTGTCAATTACATCATATCCTGTCTGCCGAAAATAAATTAAACTTTAAAAAACACTGGCGACTTTTCCTTTTTTTAAGCGGGATTGCCTGCAAAAGTCCCAACAAACTTTTTTTGGCTTAACATTTTTCCCCAGACATTTGAGAACAAATGGAACATATAGAGCATTAATTTTACAATGGGCTCATGTAAAGGGCATAATATTAACTCTTTTGTCTTTATTAAGGTTCCTTGGACATTTGTAATAAAAAGTGGTAACTTCAAGCATTTGCACTAACAGCTCTAATAAAGTCGTCCATACAACTTTAATGTACTCGCCCTATTCAAATTGACCTAAGTGTAAGATCACTAGCGAATTTTCGCTAGGCACAAACAAATGGTACCGCATCTTCGCTATGAAATGCTCGCACTGCCGAAGTAACGCTAGCGAAAAGTCGCCAGCGTTCAGCGCCCAGGATGCAGCTTCGCATATTAGCGTCCTGCCCTACACTTTGCACTTCATGTGGAATACCCAATGAGTGACTTAGGAACAGAATCATAGTGATTATAACAAAAATAAAGAATTGGCTTAAATTATCCACACACCGAATAGATGTACAGTGCACCACAAAGAAGAGTACAGAAGAAACTTTTCGGATTATGATGTAGTCCATTCTCAGTGATACTGCACTCCCTCTGATATTGGAAAAAACGGATTTTTGAAAATGTATTACCTTGTATATATTCAAAACTGATGTATGCTTTGTATAAAAGCAGGCATCCATGGACCTGTGATAAAAACAGCTTATTATTTAATGTAGGGGACTGTTAAATTAGTTCCCCTTTAGCCCGATAGTTTGGCCAGCTAAGTGGGCCTTAGTTAAGTTTTAAACAGCTAAAGAGAGTCCTTAGCATAGTTGGCTGGCATCTCCATTTTACTATAGCCTTACATATAACATATTTATATAATATAAATGAAAAATACAAAGGTGATGTAAAGTAGGGTATCCCAAACCAAGAACTGACTCCAAGAACCCAGTCATGGCTTACAAGGTCACAGGCCAGGGTCAACACCAAACAGTAACATGGTACAGAATAGGGTACTGAAGAATGGTCAGTAACAAGCAGCAGAAAAAAAAAAATCAGGGACAGGCAAGGGTCAAGAACAAAGATCAGACTTGGAAAACACACCCAGGAACTATGGAATAGACCTTTCGTTGGGCAGTGAATGTTTGGTCGAGGCCCCTTTAAATATTTGAATTTCGCGCCAAAACGCAATGACGTCACAAGGCGCACCAAAGTAAAAAGACGCGCACACATAGACACATGCATCGGCATGCAGAAGTTAGCGTCCCTACAGGGAGCGTGGCAGCCGTCCCCACCGACCCACTGGACCACTAGGTAATCTTACAGGTGGCAAACAGAAAATTATTAGATTTCTAAACCTTCAGTCTTTCTCCTCCTGCCGGTCCAGATACAATCTCTACAAGTACCAATACAAAATGTCCAACGGAACGGCTAGCGCTGCAAGGCTAGCATGGGAGTAAACAACAAAATATAAAGTGCATATAGTGTAGCATGTTATAAAATAATCAAATCACCCTTTGTGACATATCAAAAAAGTGTCTTAAAAAGTTTGGGTTAAGTTGCCCTTTAAAACCCTAATAGAGGCCAGGGAGGAGCTGTAGTGTGATTATTTCAATCATGCAGTATTCTATTTGCCCAAAACAGACAGCACCGGTTCCATAAGCCGCATTTCCTACTCTTTTAGGATTATACTTTTTCAGATGTGTATCTATAAATTAACTTGCTTCCCACATGGATCCTCAGCAGCAATCTATCAATGGATTAAAACAGAGGTGCATTGCCCATAGCATGAAAAAACTTTTATTATATAAAAAGTTTAAAAGTAATGCATTTACACTGTACTTTAAAACAATCACTTCTCAGTCCCAAAGTTTAAGTGGTTTTGATGTTCAGTATCCATATAAACAATAAGACTGCTGGCTCCAATCTCTTTAGGACTATTTGTATGTTAATAGAACAAAACCACTTCTAAACTTGCTTACAGGGTAGAAGCCCCATTAAATGCTTAATCAATTAAGTTAAATTAAAGCAGGCCACAAGGTAATCCTTACCAAGTAGAAATGTATGACCTGGGTGTCCAAACCCAGGCCCGTCGCTCGAATATTGCTTCAAATAGTAGAAATCAGCAAAAGAACTTGTCACTCACCGAGTTAGCCGAATGGCCCGGGTGCCGTGCCCCGAACCCGTAGCATAGGCAAAGTCAATCTTCAAAATAAATCTGCACGCACTCCTGCGACCATGGCAATGGAGGTTAAAAATTGTAACTTTATTCTATATTAGTTAAGAGGTCCTTTTGACCTCTTTGATGTTCAGTCCATCAAACCGCTTAAACGTTGGGACTGAGAAGTGATTCAAGAGCCAAAATTTAGAATTATGGCTATTTTAGCGTAGAGAGTCCAATTACAAGCAATGTCAAACCAAATGCTTGGACATGGTAAGCACAGGGTGTGAGGGGGGTGGCATCCAAAAACCAAGCCAAAGACCCAGAAATGCCCCTGTATTTGCTTTTGTTTTCTTTTTATGTTAAATTAAAACTTAAAAGAATAAATATTTGAAGCCAAAGTGCTGCTTATATTGCAATGTGTTGACTATCAACTCCACTGTGTTCAGTCATATTTTATCTGCTGTCTAAGAAAAGACCCACCACATCTACATCCCTTCATTAGCAGTCAGATTATTAGCAGCCAGATATCTCATAAACCATTTAAAACAATGCCTACTGGGGTTGATACAACCCTTAATTGTGCTAATTGGGTTAAATAACATCTTTGGATTTTTTTTTGTTCTGCTATCAATCATGGACAAAGGCTGGAATAAAGAAATACAAATCTTTCATTATAGGGATCCAACAAAACTGAACCACTAAAAAGTTAATTAAACCAGAGGTAAAGCACTGAAACCTATAAGACAGCTCATTTTGCATTTCATTTACTTGTAGTTGAACAAGTAAAACAGATTGAGGAAGAAGTCAATAAAACAAGCAATTCAAAACTCATTGAGGAGTATGTCAAACAGATAAGAAAATCAGTATTTACATGCACAGATTTAACACCATATGTTTTACTGCATTGTTTTACTGTCATTGATCACAGAATAAACAAAACCAAAGTGGGAAGAACCAGGATAGCTTATTGCAACAAAGAGACAATTGAAAAGTCTGCGTGTGATTTGCCATACACAATTTACTGCACACTTTTTTTTTTAATGTATCATTTAATTTCAAGCATATTTATATGTGGCAAATTTAAATTCACATGTTCAAAATGAGAATTAAACATAGCTCTGTCTAATTCCAGTGACTCTACAGTATTGTTTAAAATAGTTACATTGATGCTAACGGAAAGTTTATAGTACAGGTAAGGGATCCATTATCCGGAAACTCATTATCCAGAAAGCTCAGAATTACGGGAAGGCCATCTCCAAAAGACTCCATTTTAATCAATAATAATAAGATTTCAAAAAATAATTTCTTTTTTTTCCAATAATAACACAGTAGCTTGTACTTGATCCCAACTAAGATATAAATGATGCTTACTGAAAACAATACAATCCCATTGAGTTTATTTAATGTGAATTATAAATAACCTCTTAGTAGAATTAAAGCATGGAGATTTGCCTTATATAGAAAACCCCAGGTCCCAAGCATTCTGCACAACGAGTCCCATACCTGTATTAGATTTCCATTATTGACAGATTCATTATAGTCTAAAGGTGGCCATACACTAAGATATCCGCTCGTTTGGCGAAGTCGCCAAATGAGCGGTTCTCTCCCCAATATGCCCAAATTGAGGTGGGCGATATCGGGCTGATCCGATCGTGGGCCCTAGGGCCCAATGACCGGATCATAATGAAGGGTAACGGGCGGTCGGATCACGGGACTGCATCAACGAACAGATGTGGCCACTATCCGACAGGATTTTTAGTCCTGTCCATCGACATCTGCCCGACTTTCGGCCAGCTAATGATCAGAGAAGCGCGTTGGAGGGCCCCATACATGGGCCAATAAGCTGGTGACTTGGTCTGTCAGCAGCTTTTATCGGCCCATGTATGAGCACCTTTAGTGCTAGTTATAGTTAAACATAGGTTATTGTGCTAGTTAAACATAGTTTTTTTTAACCATACAAGACAAAGAGTATCTGCCATGACACCCTCTTGCAAATCATTTGTCTTGAAATGCGTCCTATATTTCTTGCAGCTACAACATGGTGATGAATGGTGGAAAGCTTACATTGATGTCAAAGGATGCCCAAACTGGCATCTGGATACTATGGAAACACGTTAGGTGAGCTGGCATGCCCATGTGGGCAGGTTTAATACAAAACATAATATGCAAAACGTGAAATATATAAGGTTGTGTACCATGCCATAATGTAAATAAACATTTTTATTTCTATTACACAAGACTGCATGGGATACAGTGAGTGTCAGCGCATACAACGTATGTCCTGGTTATATTTCTGAAGGTCTGGTTACCTGCACCAGTGCTTCAACTTGCACAATATCGTCATCCAGGTATATTCAATCTGGATACAGTGGCGCATATCTGGGGCTACTGTACTCTAACAAACAAGGAAAAGATGTGCTCACCACTTTTTTAAAACCATTAGGCGGGGGTGCAATGAGGGTGTGACCACAAAATACATATAGTCAACTACAAGAGGTCCTCTGCACTCAACCCATTATCAATATATTTAAGACAGAGACATTTTGTGCATTCTGCTACTAAAAAATGCCTTACCCTTTAAACAACACAGGGATTGTTTGTCCATATATTGCAATATATTTAAGCTGGCCAACTACATCAAAGTCATCCCATATCTGGCCAGTCCTACGCTCAATTTTCATCTGATTCATTAAGAATTCAATTGCTTAATTATACATTTTCCAAAGGGACTAAGTTTTACCTGCAACTTACTAGCTGCTTTCAAAGTAAAACTCCCAAACTTGGCTGCCCTTTTATTAGACACCAGTGGGATCACCTGACTATAGCTGGGAAGGGTGGGAGCTACAACATGTAGCTGGTCACTGCTCCTGTATAACTATAAAAAACAAGGGAAAGATGTGCTCACCACTTTTTTAAAACCATTAGGCAGGGGTTCAATGAGGGTGTGACCAGACCCTCTGTCTTAAATATATTGATAATGGGTTGAGTGCAGAGGACCTCTTGTAGTTGGCTACTGTACTCTGCCACAGACTGGTGCTTTACATTGGCATGGTAGGGGACTTGAAAATACCTGAAATACCAGGGTCTATTTTAAAGCTCAGCCTTGGCATGTTTTATAGCCTAGGACCTTTATTATAACCTGAACTGTGGCCTATCTTAGCCCCTTCCCAGCATAGCTGGAGCAATAAAAACTATTTATCCTAAATAGTGAGGGCAGTGTTGGACTGGGACACCAGGGGCCCACTCTCAGTACTATTATTCTTCCTCTCCTCACTCAACCTCTATTCTCCTAGTCTCAGTGACACCTGGGCCCACCGGGAGTTTTCCTGGTATCCCTATGGCCAGTCCGACACTGAGTGAGGGCTTCATGAATCCATATGACTAGCAAAACACTCCTACTGGATTTAATGTTTAAATCATTTTTATCAGACGGCCATACACTATAAGATCCGCTCATTTGGCAAGGTCGCCAAACGAGTGGATCTTGACCCGATATGCCCACTAACGGCTGGGCGATATCGGATGAATCCGAATGTTCTTCCCTGGGGCTGAACGATCGGATTACGATACTAAGAATGGACTCTGACGGATCACAGGACTGCATCAACTAGCTGATGCGGTCGTACGAAAAATCAAACTTGACCGATCGATATCTGCCCGATTTTTGGCCTGATAACGATCGGTTGGACCCGTCGGGAGCCCCCACTCATGAGCAGATAAGCTGCCGAATCAGTCTAAGGGCTCTTACACATCAGCGTTCTGACCTGCGCTCCCCTGCGTTCCGTTTTTTGGCGTTCAGCCGCAGGGGAGCGCAGGAATAGACGCAAGTCATTATTTGAAATGGGGCTGTATTCACTCAGGCGCCGAATGCAGGAAAAATGCAGCATGTTGCGTCTGAACCTGCGTTCGGCGCCTACACGCGCCTGAGTGAGTACAGCCCCATTTCAAATAATGACTTGCGTCTATTCCTGCGCTCCCCTGCGGCTGAACGCCAAAAAACGGAACGCAGGGGAGCGCAGGTCAGAACGCTCATGTGTAAGAGCCCTAAGGGACCGATATCGGCAGCTTTAATCTGCCCGTATATGGCCACCTTTAAGGTATTTAAATCCAAATTACAGAAAAATCCCTTATTGGGAAAACCCCAGGTCCCAATAGATCCTAAACATTTACTGTGATTAGTAACATTGCTGTCAGGCCTCTCTAAATGAAGAGAGATTTTAAGGGGCTACGTACAAGCCACTTATGTCCTCGCTGAGCCGTCATTAATAGGACTAACTAAATTCTTTGAGTATAAATGACAATGTCACACTATGTAAATGCTTTCTCATGCTATGAAATCTGGCTTAAGATGAAAAATAGAGAAAAGCCAAAAAGACTCAAGTAAATGACCCAGAATGATACGTTGCCTTGAGCTCCAGGCAGCAGAATGGAGGGAAGCGGTCCACAGTGAGGGAAGTCCAAGCTGTTGTAGAAATACTACTCCCTGTATCTGCCCCCCTCACAAACAAGGCACCTGCTCTTTCAGTGTCTGTACCTTAGCAACGCCTGAAAGGCTGCAGGTTGATTAAAGTGTTACTACTGCCATTTTACCCTACTGTTGCTACCTTGCCATATTATAGCTCCTACCCCTGAGTTCCTACACAGTGTTCATACTAAATGTGCTGCCACCAATTGTGAGACTTGCAGTTTAACAACAGCAGCCGCAGGTGGGATACACCTGAATGGCACTGCATTTTCCAAAGCCCCCAACACATCACGACACAAACCAAAGGTTTTCTCATTAGAGTGGGTGTAACCAAGTGGAAAAGCCAAAAGACAGGCAGCCACACGGACACCATAGGGCTGTTTGTCTTTACCTTCACACTGGAAGCCGCCGAGCCCCCATATAAAATCCGTGCAGTGGTGACAGAAGGTGGGCTTGGTGAGGGTGACTTTCCTGAAGCTGTGAGCCGGGGACAGGGGCGCCTGTTTGAGCTGCTGGTGTTTGGCTCCTGGTGAAGAGTGAGGGGATGCCGTTCGCTTATGCTGTTGCGGCGGGGTCCTGTTCCTTCCCCCTCCGAGCTTGGGGCTAGAAGACGGGCTACTGTTATTGCTGCCTCCCCCTCCGCGGTAGCCAAGATTGCCAAACCGAGATCTAGCTCCGTCTGCAGCCATCGTTCCCTCTGGGACACACACACACACAGAGGAGGGCCCAAGGTTGACTGCTTTTTTTTTTTTTAATCAGGGAAAAAGAAAGTCCAGTGTGACGAGGAAACGTGCAAGAAGGGGGAGATTTCGCCACACAATGTTGTGCCTGCCAGCAGCTACAGGTTACAGATCCCTACGGGCTTCCCACTGCGGTCAGATGGACTGGGAGAGAATGATAATCATGTAAATGGAAGGCATCTCCTTCCGCACTGGCAGCCACGAAAAGAGAGCCGAGCTCTGAGATTCAAGGAGGGAGACTGTACTCAGGGCTCACCCAGCTGAGCTGTGACTGGAGAGTCCGCCCATCCCGTCAGTGTTCAGGGGCGGATAGTACTCATTCACTTGCAGTCTCTCCCCTCTATCCACTGAGTGGGTGTCTCCTCCCGCACAGGAAAGCTCAGACTGTGTCGGTGTTGTAACTCTATACTCTCAATATGTCTCCAAGTTTCCTCTCACAGTCACCAACTCCGAGCTCTGTCTCGCTGCTCACTTTCAGACACACCAACGCTTACTTCATCCATTCACTGGCTCTGCTCTTACACAATCACAACTGACACAAATGAGTGGGACTTTGGTACAGAGTGAGTAACTATTCAGGCTTTACCTCAGTCACATAGTTGCTGCTTTATGAGCTTCCCCTGCCCTGTCCTTCACATTATCTATTATTGCTTCTCAAGGTGCTTATATGCCAGGGCTAGGCCAAGGTATTTTGGCACCCTAGGCAAGGGCTTCAATTAGTGCCCCCCACCCCGTCCTGCATTACCATTTCCCACCTTACCATTCATATTACCTTCTGTACCTGTGCCAGCACCTATCATATTGCCTCCATTTGTACCTATGCCAATGCCAGTCAATCCCTCAGATTGCACCCAATCTGTACCTGTGTCAGCATAAACCAAAACATCCATAATATTGTTATGGATATGTATCTATGCCAGCGGCAGCCAGAAAAATATTGCCCCTAATTTGTATCTGTGCCAGCAGGAGCCAAATATCCATCATATTGCCCCAAACATCTGTGTACCAGTGCCAGCAGCCACCCTATTGTCCCATGTACCTGAGCCAGCAGCAGTCAAACCCTCATATTGCCCCCAATCTGTACCTGTATCAGCATCAGCCAAAAAATCCACAATATATGTACTTGTGCCATTAGCAGACAAAAATCCATCATATCATCTGTTTAGCTGCCACGATATTGCCCACAAATATGTAGCTGTGCCAGCAGCTGCCAAGAGGGAGCTGGGGAGTGATTTTGCCTGCAGTACGAATCACGGGCAAAAGGGGGTTGGAAGAGGTGGTTTATAAAATTGAAAAAACTATTAAAGGCAAAGCAAATAAGGGTTTAAAAAACAATTACCCTTAAAAGTGCACCCCCCCATGATTGCCCCCTAGGCCGGCGCCTACTCTGCCTTCCCCCTAGTTCTGGCCCTGTTTTACTCACAGGCAGATATTGGGCACCACATTGGTCTTGCATTGCTGAATTAGTAGCCTGTTGGCCAGGGATCAAAACACTTGTAGTAAATACCTGAAGGCTTCTTCAGAATGCTGACCAGGCCAGGCTAAATGTCCTGTCCTGCAGTCCATGGTCAGCATCATTTACTTAGAATCAGGGAGCTTCAGTGGTATTTTTTTAGAGTTGATTTGGCGGAACACAATCCCATTCCCTTACTGGCTCCTGGAACTATTCAGCCTTTACACTCCAACATACATGACATTCCTGACCTTGACTCATGGTCTGTCTCACTTTCTCTTATTATGGTACCATCATTGTTTGGATGCACACATGCTGGCCAAAACAGGTTAAAAAACAGTTCACACGAAGATCTTATATGTGTATCAACATGATCATTGCCCAGATGAGTTTATTTAAGATATCAGAACTAAAGCATGGGTTTTTTCTATTTTGTTTGTGATTAGTTGACTTTATAAGCAGTGTCGGACTGGCCCGGCGGGATACCGGGAAAATACCCGCCGGGCCAGTCCCCCTCTCCCAAACAGTTTTTAAAAAAATAATAAAAAAGGTTTGCGCATGCGCGATGCGCCGTCTGGGCGCCGAGCAGGGATTCGCCTAACAAGTAGGTAGCGGGGGCCAGAGGGGGGCCCTGGACACCAGTCCCGGTGGGCCCCCGGGCCCCCCAGTCCGACCCTGTTTATAAGCCCCATTTAGTGTTATGCTATACCCAGGATTTACAAACCAACCAAGAAGTAGATAATGCACTGGGGCTGCCCATTAAACAAAGCTGAATGCCGACTATAATTTGGTACAAAAAAAGTTCCCAATATTTACAACCCATTAGTTAAAGACAACATATCTTTCTTTATTCTGACACAACACAAACAGGTTTAAGAGAGGCAAGAGTTAATTGGATTCAGCCTGATATGGGGGAGTTATATTTTCCTCGCCCCTGTAAAATAGCAGTGCCTATATCAATCACCTGGATTAATTCTCTAAAAAAGTATAGTTCCTCTGTTTTTGTCTAAGGACTTGTCTTCTGTCACATAATATCAAAGTTACATTGTCAAGGTTAGATTCAACCTTTTGCAAAGCTCATATAACATCCAGGTCAGAGGAAGGCGAGCACTAGAAAAATTGACATTTCACATAAAATTGATATTTTGAAGGAGCCCTGAAATTAACACTGACTCCCTCTGAATGTTGCAACTACACAGCAACAAACTTCCCCCTATTCAACTCCACACTAAAGTGGTGGTTCACCTTTAAGTTAACTTTTAGAATACTATAGAATGGCTAATTCTAAACAACTTCAATTGGCCTTCATTTTTTATGGTTTTTTAATGATTTCCTTTACTTCTTCTGACACTCACTTACTGACCTAAAACTATACTCTGTAAAGCTACAAATGTATTGTTACTGCTACTTTTTATTAATCATATTTCTATTCAGGCCCTCTCCTAGTCATATTCCAGTTTCTTATTCAAATGAAAGCATGGTTTCTAGGGTAACTAGGACCCTAGCAACTGGATAGCTGCTGAATAAAAGCTACATGGAATGGAAATAATAAAAAATTTAAACCAATTGCATATTGTCTCATAATATCACTCTCTCTATATCATACTAAAAATTAATTCATGAACGCTATTTAGTGTCCAATTTGTGGCACTTGCTACTTAGAAAGAGCCTGCATGCTGAATTTCTCTAAGAGAATGCTGCATTTTGGGTTAAAAAATTGGTAATTTTATGTGCATTTCTTGCACATCACTGTAAATTAACTATTGTATGTTTAAAAGTTATATGAGCAACTTAAAAAAATACATTGTATAATATATATAAAGTAATTACTGGGTAGGTGCAGACAAAGGTTTTCTATTAGGTCCCACCGCATGGGGCCACAGAAGAACATGAAGCGGGTCACCTGTTAGGCATCACTAATGTAACCACTTTTACTTCCAGTGTAACCCCTTAATGGTCATACAAGAAACAAAGTGAATCCTTCCCAATAGCTTGTCACATACATAAATTATGTTCTGTACTTCTAAGGGCCAGACCACACTGGGCATTTTGGGGAGATTTGGTCACCTGGTGACTAATCGCCTTGTTTTTGCAGTGACCAATCTCCCCAAACACCTTCCCTCACTCTGCGCTGGCTAAAATGAAAAAACGCTGGTGCTAATCACACACGTGTGATTAGCGCCTGCGTTTTTTTAATTTTAAGCCGGCGCAGAGTCAGGGAAGGAATTTGGGGAGATTGGTTGCCGCAAAGACGAGGCGATTAGTCACTAGGTGACCGAATCTCCCCAAAACGCCCAGTGTGGCCTTACCCTAAATTAACACCACAGTTGTTTATCGGTTAAAGTGTAGAGAAAAAAAAATATCTAAAAAATAACAGACGAGTAGAAATTTGGATCAAGTATTTTCAGTTATTCATGTTATTTACTTAATGATTACTGTTTATTTTTTTCTTCAAAGACACTTCCACAGACTTTTTCTACAGTCATTCTCTTTGCCAGTCTTGAGCACTGGGGTTACCTATCATTAGAAGTCTGTACATATGTTACTCTACTGAAGCCACACAGCAGCCTGACGCAATGTGTTAGTATTAGTTTCTGTGGTGAAATAGGTTCTTATTGTGTTGCTAACTACTCTAGGCTGCTATATGACATCTCTAGGATTATGTGCAAGAGTGATGTGTTTGCAGAAGTTCCAGCTGTTGTCCAGCTATTAAATGTCCCTCAGTTATCAATGCACCACAGACTCTAACATTGTTTTACACTAAGTTTACATATTCCTCTTATATTCCCCATGTATATTTACTCATTCAAACACAACCATGCCTATAAACTCTTCAGCCTGAAGATGCTATACACGGGGGCTGATTTATCAATTTTCGTATCTTTTCCCATGATGTGAACTTGTATGTGCTAAAAATTGTGCATTTAAATAATGCCATTAAAACACAATTTTATTAAATGCAAAAAAAAAAACACAAAAGAAGCTCTAATATGAATTGAATTTTTAACATCTGGAGTTTAAGAGCTTGGAAATCTGGGATTCATAATGAATACTGACTTTTGCTGTATGGTAAAACCCTCTTCTCATGTAAAGAAGAATGGAGGTTCTTTAATAGTCCACATACATAACAGAGCCAGGTTCTTCATAGCTTTTCAGCCTGAAGTCTCATATAGTTAACTGCATATAGTTCTCCATAATTGGTTCTCTTACTATGGTGCTGGTCAGGGTTTCTGTAGTGAATCATGGGATCCTGTATGATATGCCCCTCACCTGCCTACCCTATATCTCACCAAGCACCACTAATTTCTTGCTACTTTCATGACCAACTAGAACACCCTGTGACTGGGTCCAGTATAGCACTCCTGCCTGTCTCTCCCTGACAGGGTCTGGGACCCATACAAAGATATGTTCTGTATTTTTCTCCTAGACAGTCCAAAAGGTCAGCTATGGTGTGATTTGCAGCAATCATTTTGAGTGTAAGAACGAGCCTCCGAAGGATATGACATCCAGCGGAGTAACAACTTCGTCCAGCTCCCCTGCTAGATTCCTGCATCGGGTCCGGTACCGGACATCTGACAGAATTGTGGGTGGAAAATCATAACCTAATCTTAATGCGGGTTGGTTTTCAGGTGATAACCTAATATGTACCCCCTAGATCGGGTCTGGTTCATGTGAGAGGGGTTTTACATTCAAATTTCTGCCCTGGTTGTCTTCTTATGGTTATACTGCAAGGTAGGCGTGCGAGCCATTGATTCTCCTGTGAGTCTCAAGAGTGCATTGTGATGTCACGACGCACGCTAGTAACTCCACATCGTTGCTAAATTTCTTGGCATGCTGGGCTGTGTGACTCTGCTCCTTTTTCGAACCACGAGGACAGAGTCTCGACTAGTGTGCAGCGAACACACACAGATCTGCACAAGGCAGCCCAATCTTGCATCCAGAAGCCACACCAGCCATTCTCCTTGGAAGGCTCCCCGCCTAGCACCACTTCCACCACTGTCACTGTACCACTACCATACGAACTGCCTCACTGCCGCACTCTGCCTGCTTCAGACGTGGCTGCTATATGGGTCAAAATGCGGGTCCGGGTCCAGGAAGCAAGCACGCGGTCGGTTGCGGGTAGCGGTTACATGTGGGTCAAATTGCAGCTATGGGTTTCAAAAAATGCACTGGACTCTATCCCCTGCAAAAAAAAAATCATCTGAGGGGCCTGCACATAGGGCTGCCACCTAGCCGGTATTTTACTGGGCTGGCCAGTAAAATTTATGGTTGAGCCCAATGTTATTAATAGGGGAAAAAGATAAATATATATAGGAAGGCCAGTATTTTTTCCAGAAAAGGTGGAAACCCTACCTACACAGCAACCCATACCTGGCCCTCCCACCACCTGCCTGCACGCACACAACAGCACACTCCCAGCCACTCGTGTCAGAATAGTTATGAAAGTGGCTGGGGAGATGGGGTATCTTATAGAGGAAAGCAGACCTTCAGTCTGGGCCTCCCTGTGACTGCAGGATCTGTTTATAACCAGAGTAAATAGAAACAGAGTGCCTGTGGTGGAAATAATAAAGGGCTTATGTAAATTGTTCTGGGCTGGGGCCTAGAGCCTAGATGATCCACTGGTATTCAATACTTGATCCTGGGGCATTTTAGTTCAAACCTGATCTGCAGCAGCCATGCCCAGTTAATCTTTGTACTAATTGCAATTATTTTGGCTATACCTGTGCCAGTTTGAAGTTCATGTGCCAGGACTGTCCCAGAGAGTTTTGGATAGCTGGCAAGTATGATATTACAAGGATAGGTCATGTCAGACAAATTTGATTGCTTTTTATGATTACGTTTTTAAGATGCTGGACGGGGGGGGGCAGTAGGTCTGTTGGGCTTAATGAAGTCGTTTGCACATGGATAGAAAACAGGCTACAGGATCAGGTACAGATAGGGCCGGGGCCGGTATTACAAATTTACCGGCAATGCAAAATCCCCTGCCCGCCGATGAAAACTTACATTTTCGTCGGCTTTGGGCGGTGGCCCCTCCCCTTTTGTGACGCTACCCCCACATGGCCCCTCCCCTTTTGTGACGCTACTCCCCCATGGCCCGCCCCCTTCACGGCACCCTCATCAGCTCCGCCCCTTTTTGTGGCAACCCTAGGTACAGAGGGTGGTTGTTAATGGTACATTCTCTACTTGGAGTAAGTTTCTTTGTGGGGTCCCTCCGAACTCAGTATTGGGTCCACTTTTATTTACCTTGTTCATTAATGACTTAGGGGAGGGTATTGTAAGTAATGTATCAGTGTTTGCAAATGACACAAAATTATCCAGCCCAATTAATTCCATCCAGGATGCGGCATCCTTGCAACACGATCTTGACAAACTGGCAGTTGGGGCAGCTAAGTGGCAAATGAGATTCAATGTTGATAAATGTAAAATCATGCACCTGGGATATAAAAATATCCAACCACTTATTCCCTTAATTGGACTGCATTAGGCAAATTCATAATGGAAAAGGACCTTGGAGTCCTTGTAGATAATAAACTTGGCTGTAGCAATCATCAGCAAATAAGGGCAAATTAGGTCTTGAACTGGATTAAAAGTGGCATAGACTCACAGCAGGAAGGGGTCATTCTTCGACTGTATTATAGAGCACTGTTAAGGCCACATCTAGAATATGCCATACAGTTCTGGTCGCCAGTGCTCAAACGGGACATTATTGAATTAGAGAGGGTACAAAGAAGGGCAACTAAGCTGGTAAAAGGTATGGAAAATCTTAGCTATGAGGAAAGACTGGCCAAATTGGGGTTGTTTATGTTGGAGAAGAGGAGCTTAAGGGGTGATATGATAACTATGTATAAATATATAAGGGGATCATATAATAATCTCTCTAATGATTTATTTACCAGTAGTTGTTTCCGCTAACGCAACATCACCCATTCCGATTGGAAGAAAGGAGGTTCAGCCTAAATATTCAGAAGGGGTTTTTACAGTGAGAGCTGTAAAGATGTGGAATAGATAGCTTTAAGAAGGGGTTGGGTGGCTTTATAGCAAATGAGGGAATACAGGGTTATGGAAGATAGCTCATAGTACAAGTTGATCCAGGGACTAGTTCAATTGCCATTTTGGAGTCAGGAAGGAATATTGTTTCCCTCTGAGGCAAATCAGAGAGGCTTCAAATGATATTTGTATGCCTTCCTCTGGATCAACTAGCTATTAGGCAGGTTGAAATAGAGTTAAAAGGTTGAACTTGATGGACATGTGTCTTTTTTCAACCTAACTTACTATGTTACTATATTATTGCACCATAAAAGGAGGATTAAAAACATAAGGAAATATTTTCTTATATGGTTTTCAACCCACTTATAACTGCCAAGACATATATTATGCTGGAACCCACTTTATTCCAGTGAATACACTGAAACATATGTACATTAAGGGGCAGATTTACTAAGGTTCGAATCATAAATTCAAATTCGATTTTTCAAATTTTTATTAGGGTCACAACTCGAATGTGAATTTGAATTCGAGTGGAAACACTTCTGATTCGACACTTCAACACATGGGGAACATTCAAAACCTGGCGAATTGTGTAGAAGTCAGTGGCAGAGGTCTGACGAACCATTTGAAGATGTTAATTGCCTTCCTGACATTTAAGTTTTTTTCGGAGAAAAACTCAATTTGAATTTGAAAGTTTTTTCTTAACCTCCAATTCAAAATGTGAGTACATTTGAATTTATTAGATTTAAAAAAATTCACATAACTTTGTAATACAACCTTTGATAAATAACCCTCTTAATGCTAGGAAACATAACTGTTCCCATGTAAGCACTGTACATTTAGTGCTTGCACCGGCATTCAAACTATTGTCTGGTTTCTAGGGTAAATTGAGCCCTATCAACCATATAGTTATGGAAATTCCAAACTGAAAAACTGCTGATTAAAAAAAAAGCATAGAATTTAAAGTACAAAAAAAAACTTATTGCAAATTGATAGTGTCTGCATCATAGTAAATTTACCATACTAGAATGAGTGCCCTTTTTTGCCAATGGTGATCATATGACAAGAAAGTTTGGCTGTTTTTCCAAGTGATTGGAGTGCAAATTTGACTATTTTGTTCCTAATAGAATTGCTGCATACTGTATAGCTCTGACTTTAAGATACTTCTGAGCAGCTTGACTTTACTGTGTATGTTTTTATTAACTGTTAATATGCTGTGTTAAAGGGATGGTTCACCTTTAAAGTAACTTTTAGTATGTTATAGAATGGCCAATTCTAAGCAACTTTTAAATTGGTTTTCATTATTTTTTTTATAGTTATTTGCCTTTTTCTTCTGACTCTTTGCAGCTTTTAAATAGGTGTCGATGACCCTCTTCTAAAAAACTAGGGATGCACCGAATCCAGGATTCGGTTCGGTATTCAGCCAGGATTCTGCCATTTTCAGCAGGATTCGGCCGAATCCTTCAGCCTGGCCGAACCGAATCCGAATCCTTAAAATCATGTGACTTTTCGTCACAAAACATGGAAGTAAAAATTTTTTTAGCCACGCTCATTGTGCGCGGCAGTATTTTTCCCTCTCCCTCGCTGATTTGCATATGCAAATTAGGGTTCGCATTCAGTTAGGTATTCGGCTGAATCGTTCACGAAGGATTCGGGTGGCCAAACCCAAAAAAGTGGATTTGGTGCATCCCTATAAAAAATTTATGCTCTGGAAGGCTACAAATGTATTGTTATTGCTACTTGGTATTCCTCATCTTTCTATTCAGCCCCTCTCCTATTCATTTTCCAGTCTCTTATTTAAATCAATGCATGGTTCCTAGGGGAATTAGCAACCAGATAGCTTAAAATGCAAATTGAAGAGTTGCTGAATAAAAAGATAAATATGTCAAAAACCTTAAATAATAGAAAATGAAAACCAATTCCAAATTGTCTCAGAATATCACTCTCTACATCATACTAAAAGTTCATTTAAAGGTGAACAACCCCTTTAACTAAAAATAACAACAATCCTTTGCAAACAGTTAACTTACATGATGGCTTCAGCCAAATTGCTTCCATATAGGAACAGCCTGCCTGTCTCTCCAGAACTGAATAGAACTTCCTGCTTTGTCTTTTGGGAACTAATTTGGGTCAGGGAAAGTTTTACTCTTTATTTAAGGGGTTGTTCACCTTAAAATCAACTGTTAGTATGTTCTAAAGAGTGCTATTCTAAGACAGTCATATTTGTTTATTTATGTTTTTTGAATTTAGCTTTTTGTTCAGCTGCAATCCAGTTGGGAATTCAGAAGCTTTTTGCTTGCAAGGGTTCAAGTCACCCTAGCAACCAAGCAGTGGTTTGAATAGGACAATTGAATATAAAAAAGACAACTGGAGTAGAAAGATAATAAAATGTAACAAAAACAATAAAATTGTAGCCTTATAAAGCACAATTTTTGGGTTACTGGAGTCAGTGACCCCTATTTCAAAGTTAGAAAGAGTATGAAGGTGAAGGCAAATCATTCAAAAACTTTAAAAAATGAAAACCAATTGAAAAGTGTCTAAGAACTGACCATTCTAAACCATATTAATAGTTAACGTAAAGGTGAACTACCCCTTTAAATGATAAGTAAACCTTTAAAATAAGTGCATGTAAAATTGATGAGGGGGGCTATTCTAAGCACTTTTGCAATGTACATTCATTATTTATTTATTTTTAATTCCAAAATATTAAAGGTTACATGTACTGTTAATGTGAATGAATTTTGTTCCAACAGCGACACCTGCTGCTCATTTTCCCACCAGTCTGACGACCAAATAGTCAAGGAAGTTGTCAGGAGAAAGAAAGAGGCTGCTCTGATGTTCTTCTGCTTAGGAAAGATGTGAGAAAGGTTTCTATTTTTTTCCCTAAGCAGAAGAACATCCAATACCCAATTTATCCACCAAAACACTGGCAATAGAAATCTTTAGCCACATACATAGTCAATAACCTGCAGAGTCTGGAGGGGCCTTGCAGCGTTTATCAGCATATTTATTTGAAAGTGGTTTTACACTTTCACCCCACTCTTCAATTTTTAAAATGGGAAGAAGTAGTTAGCATACATTTTGTATAACAAATCTACTATGTTTATAACTGTGATGTTTTGTATAGAGCTGCTTGTTTGTTTCTTTCACTTTGAAAATTCCAGTGGATCTATCTACTTGTCTTTTCACAGCACAAGCCTTTAGGCATTCTCTTCTCACAGCTGGTATCTGACAGCTGCCTATCTCAGCCTGTTCTGTTTTCCTCTTGGCCTTCTCAGTAAAGGCATTATAAGGGAGAACAAATATAAACTGGCACAGTCTGACCCTGCTACTCCCTGATGTAAGACTAAATTGTTTCCTTTTACTTTATGTATTCAGAAAAGCACAGATCTACTGTATTTTATTTTCTTACTATATTTGTTTAGCCCATTTGTTTTGCCAGTTCATTCCTCACTTCTACCTCACTTACCCTAATGCAGTTGGTTTTAATGTCACTCTGTAGCTGATGCATTCTCCACAGTTTAGGAACTAACAGCTGACATTGTATCCTCAGAATTGCAGTTATCTTCTAAATCCATTAAAAAAATCATTCTTGCAGTGTCCATATTATGATTCTTAGCTTAAAATTATTAAAATGGAACAATGCCAAATAACAACACAACTGAAACAATACTTAGGAAAGCTATACAAGTACTAAGGGGCAGATTTATCAAATATCAAAACTCAACCACATTCTATTCATTCCTATGGGATTTTATCAAATGATGAGTTCTAACTTTCATCCATGTTTGTTTAAAAATAGGTGCTAACTTTAACAAGTACATTTGCAGGGGCGGAACTACCGGCGGAGCAGGGGGTGCGAGCGGGCCAGGGCCCTCACCCCCTCAGTGCCCCCCGGCAGTCCACGCGCCGCATATTCCCGGCCAGTTCCGGGTGTACGGAGGGGGCGGGGGGGCCCGGCTGCGCGTCCTGCGCCAGGGCCCGCCCCCCTCCAGTTCCGTTTCTGTACATTTGTGAATAGAAACCAATCTGGTCTTTGAATTCATTTATAGTAATTGTAGTAGACTGTTCAAAATTAATTGCTAATTGATTACTATCGACATCTCTACTTTAGCATTTTAGTTTGTAGAACAGCTCCATTGTGCGTAATGATTCTGATCACATAGTGATATTATCAATATGGCAGATTCTATACATGCTGCATAAACAGTCACATGACACTGTGATTTCAAATCAATAGCTATGTTATAGTTATGCTATATTATGGCTACAGCTAACACTGTGAAAATAAAGTGAATGTTTTACCTCGAGATCATGAAATAGTGAGGCAGAATTTTAAAGACTTACTAAACTTAGTCTTCCTTTTTTCCAATGTGTTTTGTCCACATTTTTCACCAAAATTAGTTTTCAGGCCACTGAACAATACAACTTGAATAACCACTGCACTTGTGATTGCTCTAACTTTATACAATATATCAGTCTTTTTGGCCTACATACTAGATACTTGTGTGGTTATGCATGTACTAAAGGTAATGACATTATTTTATAGCCAAGGAGATACAAAGCACTGTTAGCATTGCTAGTAGGATAATGTGAGGTGCCATAACAAAAAAAAGCTTTAGATTTACAGAGATTTCATGCCTAGTTACACCCAGACACACACTGTGCCTCATCATCCCCAAAGGTATAAATATGCATCATTGCCTTAAAATCTTGTAAGGTTGACAGGTCTGTTACTAAGGGGCAGATTTATCAAAATGTGAGTTCAGATTTTAATAAATAAAAACTCACTCATGTTCCTGGGGGATTTTTAGAAGGGTATTTATCAAATACCCGTTGATAAATGTCCTTCTATGTATGAATAGAATGTGAGTCTTTATTTATTCAAATCTGAACTCACAATTTGATAAATCTGCCCCTTCTACATGTGTGTTTTTATCTGGGTCATCACCCGTACCATTAGTAAGATAGTTATGTTAGTAAGTAAGGACATAGCTATGGAGGAAGCAGACCCTTTGATTCTGGGGCCAGGAGTGTAGCGGACCCAATGAGGCCCTAATTAATGGTTAACTGTTAAGTTCACTTTTAGTATGTTATAGAATGGTCAATGCTAAGCAATTTTTCAATTGCACTTCATTATTTATTTTTTATAGTTTTTGAATTCTTTGCCTCTCTCTTCTGACTCTTTCCAGCTTTCAAATGAGGGACACTGACCCCCATCTAAAAACAAATGCTCTGTAAGGATACATATGTATTGTTATTGGTACTTTTTATTACTCATCTATCTATTCAGGCCTTCTTCTATTTATATTTCTGTCTCTTATTCAAATCAAAGCTTGGTTGGTAGGGTAATTTGGACCCTAGCAGCCAGACTGTTGATTTTGCAAACTGGAGAGCTGCTGAATAAAAAGCTAAATAACTCAAAAACCACAAATAATAAAAGATTAAAACTGATTGCTCAGAATATTGCCCTCTAAATCATACTAAAAGTTAATTTTAAGGTGAACAACCCCTTTTATAATATCAATATATTGTAGTAGAAACCATTTTGGTGCCCTAAATGTAATTTGCTGTGGGTCCCAGTAACATATTTATTATCATGTGCTGATTTGAATAAGAGACTGGACTATAAAGAGCAGCAGTAACAATACATTAGTAGTCTTACAGAGCATTTTGGTTGCTTAGAATTGGCCATTTTATAACATACTAAAAGTTAATGGAAAGGGAACCAACCCTGTAAAAGGGCTGTTACAAAAGCAGGTCCGAGAGCACCTAAACATATTAGCTAATTGATTCCATTATATTTTGCCTGCTTGTACTCATTTGTGTTTATTATTGAGGTGTTTTTTCATGATCCAAAATAGAAGGTATTTTGAACAAACAAATGTAACTATGTTAAAAAAACTATATGTATAAACAAAATATACATGTGGCGGGCTCTAAAAGAAACAAAAAAAGTGGTCTAAGAACCCTATTAGTGTAACTAGTA
Organism: Xenopus laevis; assembly: GCF_017654675.1. Lineage (NCBI taxonomy): Eukaryota > Metazoa > Chordata > Amphibia > Anura > Pipidae > Xenopus > Xenopus laevis. The sequence goes on from NC_054372.1 coordinate 101,253,164, forward strand.
CTGTAGTAGTTTACATTTGTTCATGCATTCCACTTTTGACATAGTTTTATGCCGGTGGATTGTGTTAACTCACTCATTCCCAGGCAGTGGAGCGCATATAAGGTGAAGTCATGACCAAATGCTTCTGTGTTAGCAGTGACGTAACTACCAGGGGGGTGCGATCTAACCCGGGGCCCGCTGAGACATGAAAAAGGTGTTTTACGTACATTACAACAGGGGATCTTCTGCACTCACACATGCACAGTGTGAGGAGCTCAAGATTGGTGGGGGGGGGCATAATGGTGCTAATTATGTCTATGATTTGTTTGTGAAAGTTCTCATTTATCCAGGTCATCCAACTGGCTTTCTCAATTCAGAATAATTTGTACATAGGATCTTGCTTTGCTTTATATTCTCCGGAATGTTGCTCCAATCAGCATAATCTGTTTATCAGAATCCACAATGATCCACAGCAAGTCCAGTTGATTTGAATTATTTCTATAGATATGTCTATGGAATAGATGTCTATAGATATGTCTATGATTTCTTCTATCCTAAAGGCTGTTTGTATAAACATTAAATGAAAACTTTACTCCCAAAATGAATATTTAAGCAACAGATAGTTGATATCATATCAAGTGACATTTTAAAGAATCTTACCAAACTGGAATATATATTTAAGTAAATATTGCCCTTTTACATCTCTTGCCTTGAACCACCATTTCGTGATGGTCTTTATGCAGCATCAGAGATCACCTGCCCAGAAATACTACTGTGCCAAATGGCACATACTACTAAAAAATTATATTATTATGAAAAAGATTTGTTTACACGAAGCATGGTTTTATATATAAGCTGTTTTATGCAATATATTTTTATAGAGACCTACATTGTTTGGGGGTATAGTTTTCCTTTAAGCAGTGAAAAGCAAAGCATGGCCAAGAGGTGCTGGCACATGCTCCTACACTGACCCATTCACCACCACCTACTTCAACTTGCATTCCACACCCCTTACTCCACCCGACTCACACTGCAAACCTTCACCTGCTCTGTATTACCACCTGGCAGATCTGGCTACAGCAGTTATAAAAGGCATCAGATGCATGTTCATTGAGTCCTAGCAACCCCCACTGCAAGTTAGTTGCACCCCAGGCACATGCCTCTTCTGCCTATCCCTAGTTCCAACCTTGCTAAAAAATAAACTGTTTGTTTTTACGTTTGTCAAACAAGCAAAGAGAAACAGTTGACAGTGCACAAAAGGAAGAAACATCTTTGCATAGCTAGAGTCTGCCCTCTAGTGTACAAATACAATACATACTGGTAACATTTTACTGCTTTTGCACAAGATGTATTCTTTACCGATCATTGCTTACAGTTAGGTAACCAAATAGTGGAATGGGAAATAAAGTCTAGAACCCCCAAAATGTTTACATTTGGGCTTGTTTACCATAGTGCAGTAAACCATGGCAACCAATCAAAATTTTTGTTTTCAATATTGTGGGTGTCTGAACTAATAACTGATTGGATGGTATAGGTTACTACCCAGGTCAAAGCTGCCCAGAGTTACTAAATGAGCCATGGTGAATGGCTAGGTGATGTTATATAAAATATGCTGGTAACAAGTAATGAGTATCTCTCTCTCTTTCATTCATTTTATTTAATTATCTTTTAGACACCACATGCTCCTTGTGGCTTTCCTGGCATGCCAGTCCAACACTGGGCTTTCCCCAGCAGAACATTGGCTATATGGCAGACTACCAAGACTACTAAATTGCCAAACTTTGCAATGCTTCTACATCTACAGCATTTAAACCCCAACAGGGTCCTTCCTGGGTGACGTAGCCCTAAGATTAATATAATAACCGTAACCCAATTACCTTGGGGCAATTAAATTTGAGGTGTAAATGATATAAAATCACCATAATACATCACCATGAATATTGGATTGAGTATGCTAATTATGTTACCCCGAAGAGGTCCCCCACCCAAAAAAACATAATTCTAAGAAACTTTCCATTATACATTAATGAAAGTTTTTTTCTTTTTTTTTAATGTTATTTATAAATGTAATTGCAGCCCAAAGCAGAATCTTTCCATCTCTCAGGGTCTGACTCCTAAAACATTGTAACAGAGGTGAGGTCTCTCTTACTCTCTTTTAATCAGAGCCTGCAACATTGTTAGAAGAGTCTGAGAGACTGAACACGACTGACAATTTTTATATCTGGAGTTGATTGACCTAATTCAAATTTACGCTTTTTTTCACGCCTCCGTTTTACTAAACATGCAATCCTTTGCATATTTAATAAAAAAAAATAATCTTAAAAATTGCATCATCTGTGAAAAAAATTATCGTGTTAGGTTGTCCAGAGCTAAAAAGACTTCACCTGAAGAAGTTCCTTGTCACCATGTTCTTCATCTTCTTTCACCTTCTCTTCATTCTGGTCCTGATTTGCATATTCAGTAGGATGAAAGCTAAATTTAGATGCAAAAATATGGCTTTTTTAAAAGATTGCAGACGAGGAAGGAAAACAGTGCTGAAAAAATTTCCACAGAAATACTCTGGGCTGGTGCTATTTGCTCTGGCCACCAATGTTTTTTTTTAATTTGTAGAGACCCTGGTCACTGATGTTTTTAACTTGGAGGGACCCTGGCCACCAATGTTCTTTGAATGGGTAGGGGGCCCTGGCACCAATTTTATTTTAACTTGTAGGGGCCCTGGCCACCAATGTTTTCTAACCTTGGGGAGAGGCCTGGCCAACAATGTTTTTTTTTTTACTTGTATGTGGGGCTCTGGCCATTAGTGGAGCCCGCTCTGAGGCAGCCCCTGAAAATGTTGTTGTGCGGGACCTTGAGATTTCAGAAGGTGGCCCTGTGACTTACTGTTTATTTGTGGTTAGAGTTGCCACCTGACCGGGATTTTACTGGCCTGGCTGGTAAAAATGATGGTTGATCCCAATGTCATACCTCCCAACATTTTGGAAGTAAAAAGAGGGACAAAAATGTTTTTCACACGTAGAACAGCAAAATGTTTTGACCACGCCCTTTCTGTGGCCACACCCCCTAATTACCATGTTCAGTTTAACTAAATTTGTCAGGTTATGAAAGTTTGAAAATACTTCTCCTTATGTAAACTGTTTTTTTGTGTCTCAAAATTGTTACAAAGTATCTTATTTACACCTGTTAGCTGTTCTGTGCTCTCTGCTAAAAGCCAATTAAGTGAGAAACGTTATTTCTTTTTCTGGCTGTTCAGTGCAGAGAAAATAGGGACTTTCCAGTACAAATGAGGGACTGCAGGTTGAGCTGTAAAAAGAGGGACTGTCCCTCCGAAAAAGGGACAGTTGGGAGGTATGCAATGTTATTAATAGGGAAAAAAGATAAATATATATTGGATGGCCGGTATTTTTTTCCAGAAAAGGTGGCAACCCTATTTGTGGTGGGTGGTAAAAAAGGGATAAGGAGAGGACTGAATATCATGCAGCAGACTCCCCAGCTGCCCCCCATGAGGTTTGAATTTTCAAATTAGCCCACTCATTTTCATACATAGCTAAAAAAAGAAATTACTGAGATGATTATTACTGAGTACAACACAGTTCAATGTGCATATCATTTTATAGTGGGATTGTTTGTGCATTCTCAATAACAATATACAATTATTAAAGAAAACGAAGATTTCAGACAGTGAATGTCCATGAAAGTCTGCAATTTCCTCTAGCGCATCATTGCAGGCCTTGCTGTAGGTGCCGCTGTGGCTTGCCATATCATTTCTATCCTTTTAGCTGCCCACTGACTATTCTAACGCAGAGCAGCATGGGAGATGCAGTTCTCAGCCGACCTCGGTGTACAACTACACCGAGAGAAAATGACTACAATTCCCAGAGCGCCTTGTATACGGGGGATGCACACTGGTTGCTGTCTGAGGATGGTGCACCGGTGGCTGGAATGGGATTAAGGATTTGACCGGAGGATGGCAGCTTGTGACAGGGAGATTGTTTATCACAACAAGGACAGCTCACAGGTGACAAATAGAATGGATACTAGCGTGCTGATGCATTCATTGATATTCGTATTTGTACGTGTGTTTGCTTTTATAACCTCAATTCATGGTGTATTTTTCTTTTTTTGGGGGGGGGGGAGACAGGGGTTTGTTTTGTCAATTTTTTCTTTATGTATACTGATGTGGGATCAGTTGTGCTGTGCATGGTATTGTGGTGCATTTGTTTCTATCTGCCAATACGTCTACATACATGTCATCTTGGGTGACAGACCTGCTGCATTTTTAAATGACAGCTGAAAAATCATTACTGAAAGCACTTGTGTGACAGCCATTAAGCACTGGGGGTGCTTACAGTAGATTAAGAAACCACTGATCCCAAGAGCTTACAGTCAGCCCCTGATGTATCTGCCATCAGAAAAGGACAGGGTGAAAGCAGTGCAGCTGGATCTGCCCAGCAACAAGTCCTACTGTGCTTGGAGGAAGGGTTATAGCAGCATTTTGAAGCTGTATATCTAATCATTATTTCCAATGTTATTTGCCCAAGACCCTTGTCTTTAAAGGGCAAATATTTTAAATGTAAAAGTGTGGTCATTTTATATTATCCATAATTGTTCTGTATTCTTTTGAAATGTTCCAACTAACCTTTTCTATTTTGTAAAGCTGTGATAAGTGTAACATGACTTGTGCTTTACAATACATATTGATTCCAAGCACAAAAAAAAAACATACTGGATGCTTAAATGAAAGTGAAAAATGTTGTTTAGCTCTGCCACTTTTACATAGAATTTTACAAATGTGTTGCATTGACTTCAGTGGATATTTTGCCTTTATAAAATAAGTTGATTATTTATTATTTTATTTTTGTGATTGGTATGTGTGGCATCAAAGGACAAGGAAACAAAAGAATAATTACCGGGTGTGGTGGTCTTTTTAGAAGCTAGCATCACCTCCTCCCTACCAAAATTGTTATTAGAAATCTATAAGGTATGTAACAGCAGTGCTTCTAGGCACCTGTAATTCTGACTGCCTGTACAAAAAAAATCTCACCAGAATTTATCTTGGAATGCTAAAGGAAATAAAATGTGTTCTTCATTGTGATGTAAAAATCTTGTTGTCAAATTGGCTTTTTATCATACAACGGTGAAGTAGAAATTAACACTGTTTTTAAAGGACACCTATTGGGGATATGCCACCCATAGCAGGAGGGAGCTCCTGGTGCAGTCAGCTGTATCTGGTGACACTCATGCACTTAAGAAACTCACAGCTTGTTCATTATACGCTCATGCATGTGCATATTGAGGAAGCTGGGACACAAACTCTTTTGCATTTTTATGTCTCAACATGGCCACTTGCACTGGGAATTCCCTCCCTATGTGGGCTGCATATTGTTTGCTACCAGCATTTTATGTAATGAATAGTATTGTTTTCCCTAAACGGTGTATAGGCTCTATTAGTCTAAACCTCTTGTGGGACCAGACCATTTTTAAGTATATTGTAGACAGTATTATTCAAAAACATTTAGCAATTAGTCATAGGGGTATATTTATCAAAGTGAGAAGTTAAAGATCATCACAGTCTGCTAGAGTGAAATTCTGCCACTTTCCATTAATTTCTATGGGATTTTGAAAGTCGTATTTATCAAAGCGTGAACTGTCACTTTTACCCATTGATAAATACTCTTTTAAAAATCCCATAGAAATGAATGGAGAGTGGCGGAATTTCACTCTAGCAGACTGCGGTGATCTCTAACTTCACTCTTTGATAAATATAACCCTTACTGTTTTGGAGAAGAGTTGGGGGGGGGGATTGAATAATTAAAAAAAAAAATAGTTTTGCAGCTCTTTGTTTTTTTTTAATGCTAGCCATTGAATCAGCAAGGTAAATTAATAACAGAGGGCGAGAAAAGAAAGATTCAGTTTAGCAATAAAACTGAACCCTCATAATGTCCCTGACTTCCAGATAACCGCATACAGAGTTGTAGGTTGGAAATTGAAGCACTAATAAAAAAAACCATACAAATAACATAAATGCTAAAACTGATTATAATAAGCTAATTTAGTAGTTGGCATCCAGGTAAGTGCAGTGTTTTCTAGTTTGTTTGGTGAATACAGTAAAAGTATAATAAAATGTGTAATAGTAAATGTTATCTAGTGTCTAATGGTTCCCAGAATCCCACCTCTTCTTTAGTCTGTACAGCAAATATAATGTCGGGTACGGGTACAATAGACCGTTCTCTCCCAAGCAGCAATTAAAAGCATTCACTTACAATATCCATACTGCAAAAATCATTAGACCCAGTCAAAACCTTAAAGATATTCAATGGAGAGAGGGTTCCATTTTTCCACTCGGCTAGATATAAACTCATGATCTGAGCAAATCTTTTTATCAATGACAAGGTTGCCTGATACAGTTTTTCCCATTCTATTCTCTAGTTGTATTTCCTTTCTAAGCATTGAGCTTACGTCACCAGGTTCCGTTTTGTATCTTTGCCATTTATGGGAACGAGATCCAGCCAACCCACACACAGTCACCTGCTGCTGCAGCCTTGATTATTAGATTACTAAACGTGCATGCAGTGTGATGTCAAACCAGAATGAAACACAGTGTTTTTATGGGGAAAATCTGTTTATGTCAGTGGAAGTAAGCGTAGAGATAAGTACTTTGTAGATTAAAAGGAAGGTTCACATTGTGTATAATACTATAAAGTTGCAGGTTGTTAAAGGAGATAAAACTACAATCTTTTATTTCTCCCGAATGTAACCGCTTCAAACCTGCATAATTATCTAGTGTAATGTATAATGCCACGAACACCATTTTCTCCAACAAAAAGAACTTATTATTGCAACTTTTATAGGTAAAAAATGTTCAATCGGATTGCCGTTGATGTACCCTCTGCCGCTGTTTTCTCCTGAATAGCCCCCCCCCAACTTGGCACATCCTAACATGCATGACTGATTCCTATAACTGTAATGCATGTATGTATATTTTTTATTATATTATTCATATAGCATTTCTTGTACATGCAGCAATGTACTGTAATACAAAACATTTATAGAACAACAGGAGTTAATACATTAAGGGCTCCCCTGCGTTCCGTTTTTCTTCATTCAGCCGCAGGAATAGACGCATTAAGCTTTTTTCAATGGGGCTTTACTCACAGAGGTGCATGTAGGCGACGAACGCAGGAAAATTTCAGCATGTTGCGTCTCAACCTGCATTCGGTGCCTACACGCGCCTGTGTGATTACAGCCCCATTGAAAAAAGCTTAATGCGTCTATTCCTGCCCTCCCCTGCAACTGAATGCAGAAAAACGGAACGCAGGGGAGTGCAGCTTCATCAGTAAGAGCCCTTAAACTTAATACATAATAAACTGGTTGCATTCAAGTTTAAGGGGGTTATTTATTAAAGTCCGAATGCCAAAAACTTGAAAAATTCTAGTTTTTTTTTTTTTTTTTACTATAAAATACAAATTTTTAGTGGAGAAAAAACCCCTGAGAATGGCAAAAGTCAGAATCCTTAAATCTGGCATCTCAGATATGCCGAGGTTGTATATAAGTCCTATTTGGATGTTTATTTGGTCTGCGCTGGAATTAGCTTGAAAATTAGACTTTTTCAGGGAAAAATTTGGGTTTTTCGTAGAAAACTTGGAGAAAAACGTACAATTTGGATTTTCGCTAGGTTTTTTTCGTGTTTGTCCCCCATCCTCTTAAATCTTAATTTTTCTAATAGTAAATAAGGTCCAATTGTGGATTCTAGTTTGGTCTGACTTTCTATTAAAATACACAGATAAATTCGGACTTTAATAAATGTTAGAAGAGACAAGAGGTAAGAGGTCCCTTCCAAGAAAAGCCTACAATTTAAGTGCCATATTGATACTCTGGATCTTCTTCCTTAAAAGAGTGCACATTTGAAGATATACGTTGATTACATATTCCTTTTTTATTTCAATATAATAGTCATATGAATAAATAGGCCCATTCCTTATACACAACAATACAATAGAACCTGAAGCGAACATCAACACCTGGTGCAATTTTATTTGTTGTCTATGGAGCATGCCTTAGCTTAGCGGAAGTAAGCAATGTTACATCCTTATTTCATGTTACTGCTGTGAACTCCATAGCAGAGCCAGCAACATTTCCTTTACATCCATTCTGTTAATGCTGTAACATTTGCTGCATATCTCCTCGGCTGATGCTGAACTATAATTCTCCCTCCAATTAAATGCAGTGATAAAGTTCTGCACACCTAGAAGTCCAAACATTACTGATCCTTGCCATAGTACAGTGCTGTGTAGTAAGAGGCAGTTAGAGTTATATTTTTGTCATCTTTCTTTTATGAGCAGCAGATGAAAGCTGTGTTACAGAGTTATTCAGGGTACATTGCATTGCTTCTCTTCTCTGGTTTCTTCCCTGCAGAGTGAAGATATTGATGAGTGGGATGATGCTGCCCTCATTAAATCCTATGAAAAGGCAGTACAATCCTTCCAGGTAACACTCTAGCTGGTTACAATTACATACTTGATATCAAACCAACTGAACACTAATTTTCCTGCTAATTAACAGGACATGCTAAGATGCAGTGACAAGAATAGGAGACAAGAGGGGGCCTCTGCTGCAGTGGACTCCCAGAAAGATGGCAAGCGGGAAACAAATCGGGAAGCAGAATGGGACAGAGAGGGCCACAAGGACATACAAAAAGAAGAGGTCGAAAAGTGGAACAAGAAGAAGAAGGCACAACCACCCCCTCCTCTCATTCATCCTTCCTGCCTTTCATCCTCTCGGCCCCTTCATTCTAAAGTAAATGCCATCTCTAGTTCTGTTGTCTCTGTATTGTCTGGCCATTCCTAAAGAGCAATTATTGGTTCGCTGCTTTAAGAGGATATATATTAGTCAGCCATAACTATAGAAAATAATGTTTGCCTAATTTTAGAAGAAAACAGAAACGCTAGTTTGCAGCTGTACTTTTGCATCTTTAAACATTCTAAAAAAAAATGCAATGTATACACATTCAAATGTACTGTGGCTTTACCCACTTATCTTCTGTTTGGCTAAAAATGTTTTTCATTGTTCCTACTAGGTCATTATCTTGTTATTAGATCGTCATGTTATTTTCGAATGTAAATCTGTACCACAGCTAATGACTCAGCTCTAATCTTGTATCCTTTGCGTTGCAGTGGAAAGTAGGGGATGCCTGCAGTGCTGTATGGTCAGAGGATGGATGTGTATATCCAGCAACAGTTTTATCCATTGAACGAGAGACTGGGACATGTGTGGTACAGTATAATGGCTATGGAAACACAGAAAGACACCAGCTGGATGAAATAGTATCAGTGGGGAGTAGTGGGGATAGTACTCCCCCTGTAAGACTGGTGAGTTATGTGTTATTCCTTCACATGAGTCACTGCAACTATATCCACCATGGGAGACAGAACTGCTGACAGAAGACAGAACATGCTTTAGGTTGTATATGACAAGGGTTTATACATAATGTGCACATACTTAATATTAACCTGTGCTGATATATTTTTGTTAATGCAGAATTACAAGTATATTATATGTATAAGAAAAACAAATAATAATATAATAATAATAATAATAATAAAAAAACTCAGCACCTATAACACATTTTTATCAATAGGGCAGGGTAAAATACAATTAAGTAAGCCACAATTGTTGTAGCAGTTATTTGAATTCCTATGGAAAGCATTCATTTAAATGTGCTCTTGGAAGTCAGCAGTTTTCAATGTTATGTCTGATGTTGTTATAGAAGGAATCCAAAATTGATAGGATCAAACAGACAAGCAGGTGAAAAGCTGTCCATTTCAAATTAAACATGAAACCAAGATTCCCTTTTTATTAAAACATCCATGCCTGTTATAAACCAATTTGAAAATGACAGGGAGGCAATATATAAGTGACAGCTGCCACTTTCACTTTCCGTTCTGCATTTTCTAGATGGCACTGCACTCCTCACATTTCCCCTCCCTCCTCAGCATCTTATTATGTAGCCAAAGGCATAGGCATCAGGTCCCCCATTTTGGCTCATAAATGTTGGCATGATGTAGCGCTTGGCTTAATATCAGTGTCTACAAAATGCAGGCACCTGGCTGCTTAATGTGTTTGTGAATTTCAAGACAGATCGATTCTGTCATGATTTTATGGTATTATTTTGTTACACTGTACACATTGCATGTAAATCATTCTACCATTTAACATTTTATTCTTAAACCAATAAATGTCGTTTTTTAAGTTAATATTGGTGTGTAGGCAGCAATCTCAGGTCATTGAGCCTGGTCAGAAAGAGTCAGCACTTCATAATGGAAATGCTTTCAGATAGGCTATTGTTTCTCCTACTCATTGTAACTGAAGGAGCTGTGTTAGCCAGACTTGGATTTTCACTATTGAGTGCTGTCCTTTTATCTACCACAAATTGGGGGCATGGGAGCATTTTTGACAATGCAGGTGACGGGAGCTGTTATGTGGTTTACCTTCCCATTTTTGTGTCGATAGGCTGGGGGGAAAGGGAGAGGGGTGATATCACACCAACTTGCAGTGCAGCAGTAAAGAGTGACTGAAGTTTATCAGAGCACAAGTCACATGACTGGGTGCACTTGGGAAACACGGCAACATGTCTAGCCCCATGTTACATTTCAAAATTAAATATAAAAAATATGTTTGCTTGACATTTGTCCTTGAATGTTACCAGGTAGTAGTCAAAAAAGGCAAATCAGGGGGCTTATGTATTAAAGGGGTAAAGCAGTGCCACTAAACGTTTACAAGTTACCTCTTTGAAATTCTAACAAGCTTAGGAGCACATTTATAAGCAATGTGTTGTGAAGTGACATCATTCGGATAAGGCAAGCAAGAGGAGTCTAAAGCAGGAGTGCCCATACTTTACTACTTTTAGTGATGTTTTCCCATTATGATCTACATCCATAAAAGTATTGTAAGCATTCTGTTCCATGGAAAATATTACTTAAACATTATATTGATTTATGAAAGAATTTATATTGCTATATTTAACAAACCTATATTTCTTATGTAACCTTAACATAAATATCTGAATGAAAAGCATGAAACAGGAGGGTTATATAGACAAGCTGTTTGTTGTAGGGATGCACCGAATCCAGGATTTGGCCTTTTTCAGCAGGATTCAGATTGCCGAATCCTTCTGCCAGGCCAAACCGAATCCGAATCCTAATTTGTATATGCAAATTAGGGGCTGGGAGGGAAATCGCATGACTTTTTGTCACAAAACAAGGAAGTAAAAAATGTTTTCCCCTTCTCACCCCTAATTTGCATATGCAAATCAGGAGTCGGGTTCGGTATTTGGCCAAATCTTTCGCGAAGGATTTGGCTGAATCCAAAATAATGGATCCGGTGTATCCCTAGTTTGTTGACAGTGTCTTGAGATCTACTGATCACCAGCTAAAGGTCTACTGGTAGATCCCCATCTACCTTTTGGGCACCTCTGGTCTAAAGTCTAAAGTCTTCAGCAGATTGCAATTATCAAAATTATCGGAAGAGACAAAGTAAGGAAACCAAGCAGAGAAATCAGAAGTAATTGTGATTTAGATCTCGTCTTTGATTATGGCATAATTTACATAAGAAAATAGTCTGTGTAAAGGATTCAAGAAATGATAGGAAGAGACCAGATGTGCCACAAGGTGACTGGCAAAATATTGCCATATGTGCAGTTGGTCTTATTTTGGTTGAATTATTATTTTTTTTAGGCAAAAACACTTGTGTTGTCTATAAAAGTAAGCACATGTGACTTGCAATTAGTTTTTTTTTTATCACAAATATTGACAGAAGAGGCAATCACCTTATGTAGAAATTAGCCAGGCACAATGAACCTATCAGAGTGGCAGTTCATGTGAACAGCCTTTATTCCAAACACATAGACAACAGTAACATTTCAGGCCGCTACTGGTCTTTTTCAAGCTTTTTTATTTTTACATGACAGCTACCTATGTAATTTATATTATGGAGCACCACAATAGATATTTTAGGTTACTTGCATCTAGTAACATGTATGTGATTTGCAAATGTTTAATACAAAACAAGATAAGATTGGTTATAGATTACATAGAGCTTTTGACAAATTACTGACTTCCTCTCTGTTCAGCTTCTTTATCCTTTATCTTTCTAAAAATCTATGAATATCTTCTTTTAGTTAACAGGCACAGTCATCTGTATTTTCTTTGTTCTACAGTGGAAAGTTGGTGATCGTTGTTCAGTGCAATGGTCTGAGGATGGACAGATCTATTCTGCTATAATTCGCTCAGTGGATGAGGTGGTGGGCACCTGTGTGGTGGTGTATGAGGGGTATAAGAATGAGGAGGAGCAGAATTTGGCTGACCTGATGCCCCCAACCAATGCTCTCCCTCGCAGTCGCGGCAAGAAGCAGGCGAGTCCTGCACGTCTAGGACGGGACAGCTCAGGGGTACACAGCCTGACATGTCTGAATTGGGGTGTTGTGCCTGTAATGTGTCAGGCTGACAAAAGGAGGGAATCAAATCTTTGTGCTGATATTGTCAATACTGAGAAGGACTGAGACCAGAAGTGTTCATAATACCAGTTTTCTCTAGCATTGTTAAAGGGGAAGCAGACAGAATTGGATACTTGTTGGGTTGATGTGGACAGAAGAACACTGATTCAAAAGTCAGTGGAGGAAATCTAAATACTATAACCATGAGAAGGCATGATGATAAAAGGGAAAGGAACCTCTGTGGCTGACTGTGGGGAAGACTGTATCAAACAGTACAAACAGTATCCTACGATTTTTTCATCAATGTAAAAAGGGTACAGAGGTTTAGAACATGGGTAGCAGACATGCTAAAGATGATTTGGTTCTCGGACTGTTCTATTTAACATTGTCACACATAGAGACGTACGTGATTTTCTCTTGACACATTGTGGCATGTTGTGTTGTTAGTGCTGGTATTTGCAGAACACAAACTTTAAAGTGTCTGGGATGACACTTAACTGCAGACCGTGTGGCATATGAAGGACTGGGTAGCTGATTCATATAATGATTTTATTTGGCAGGATGAGGAGGACACTGATTGGCAGTATACACGCAGAAGTTCCATCTCATCCCCTGATATTTCACGTAATTGGAGGAAACAAGGAAAAAAATCAGACTGGATATATACCTTCCCTCCTCCCCCACCACCACCGCCTCCTCCACCACCTCCTTCACTACCTCCTCCTCCACCCCCAAAGGTAAGCCTGTTGTATAGAACTATTTATTTAATGGGCGCTATAGTGAATCTTAAATACAATTCTTTATATTAACTTAATATACTATACACAAATTGCATTCTCCTGCTTGTAGAAAGGATCTATTTTCATCCATTTACTATGCAAAACAACGCCTTAAAGGAGAATTCAACCCCCCCATAATAAAAACCCCTACCCTCCATAGTCCCCATCCCTGCTCCCCCCCACAAAGGTGTTAACACATGTAAATGTCCTTAAGCCTGTAATTACCCCTCGCAGAGTCAGCGGAGCTCGTGGTCACCATCTTCTGGTGCTTTGGTGATCTTCAGGTCTTCTTCTGGTGCTTCGGGTCTTATGGCCCATGCCCAGTTACAGGTATCATGAATCGGAAGACTGCTCCAACTGCATATGCGCTGATACAGCGCTTACATACCGAAGAAGGAAATATTGTAGTGCTGAAGGTGGCCCCTGTGAGCTCCGCTGCGCTGACTCTGCAACGAGGTTTAATTACAGGCTTAGGGGCATTTACAGGTGTTAATACCTGTGCGAGGGTGGACTATGGGGGGTAGGAGTTTTTATTAGTTAGGGGGGGGTTGAATTCCCCTTTAAGGGCCAGGGCACATGGAGTGTTGGCTCTGCTGCTCTTAATCTGTTTTTTTTTTGCAGCTTCTTGTGTCCAGGCATATGCAGTGGAGCAGAATGGAGGTCAACCCTAAAATGCCTGCTTTCATGTTTTCGGGCCGACCTCTTCTCTCTGTGTTTACACGTGTAGAGTGAAGTGGAGACTGCCCTTTTCAGTGTAGATAAACAGAGCTGGGGAAGGGAGTCCACTTCTCTCAGCCTACAAGAAAGAAAAATATAAAAAACACAGCAGTGGCGATCCTAGAGTGCCCCGCCCCCCTCCGTACGGCCGCATTTGCAGGCATTTTCATCGGCAAACGGACTGCCGGGGGCCCTGGCCTGCTCGCACCCCCCTGCTCCCCCAGTAGTTCCGCCACTGAAACACAGGCTGAGATCTCTGTGTGCTCCATGTGCCTTCTGCCTAAAGGGGTGGTTCACCTTTAAGTTAATTCTGAACAACATTTCAGTTGACCTTCATTTTTTTTCTACTTCTTGTGACTCTTTTCAGCTTTTCAAACAACAAATGCTCCGTAAACCTACAATTTTTTTTTTGTCATTGCTACTTTTTATTAAGGCGTTCTCCTTTTTATTTTACAGTCTCTTATTCAAATACATGCAGGGTTGCTATGGTAATTTGGACCCTAGCAATCAGAACCAAATGAAATTGTAAGATGGAGAGCTGCTTAATAAAAAACCGACTTACCGCAAATAATAATAAATTAAAACCAATTGCAAATTGTTTCAGAGTATTATTTTTTACATCTTACTAAAATTAATTAAAAGGTGAAAAACCCCTTTAAGGCTTAATGTTTAGTTCAACGTGCTATTTATTTCCAAGAAGATCTTCATTGTCATTCATTTACAAAGATTGGAGCTTCCTTTTGTGTACAGTTTTAAATATACCGATATATATCCAACAATTAGCAGTGTTATGCCAGTAATTGGATATAGCAAGATAAAGTAAGACGTTAACAGCTATTGCAACTGATGTTTTTGAGAGGTTTATTATGCCAATTTTTACCCCCAACCAAAAGTTCTGACATTACTAAAAGGCATTTCTGGAAGTGCTTTTATTTTTGTTCTAAATCAATACATTTTCGAAAAATACCTAAACGTGTTATGTAGGCTTTACTTTCCCCATATCAAAATGATTAAGTCTAATTAACAAGTTGTCAAGGCTCTCTGTCTGTCACTGTGAGATATCAGTGAGGGTGAGGCAGCTACAAATGATTTTAGATTCATTCTATTGAAGTGACAGAGCAGTGCCAAAAAGTACAAAATAGACAATATACCAAACTCTTGTACTATAAAGGCTGGAACATGCTTTACTAACTTATTAAATACACTTTTCTATTGAAAAAAACCTGTGTTGCTGGTTCATTCTGAAAAAATAAAAAAAAAATATATATATATATATATATATATATATATATATATATATAATACACAAAAGCCATGAATATCCTGTAAATTATATCCTTATAAACGGTGAGTTCTGATGTCATCAGTTATAAACGGTGAGTTCTGATGTCATTTCTGTCACATTACTCACTGAAATTTGTGTATTATAATAAATAAAGTACCCCCAGTTGTAAAATATGAGGATATTAGAAGTTACCTCGGAGTTCCATGACCTGTATAAAAACATGGTCATGAAACTCCTCGGTAACTTATAATATCCTTATATTTTACAAGAGGGGGTACTTTATTCACTATCTATATATATATATATATATATATATATATATATATATATATATATATATATATATATATATATATATATATATATATATTTTTTTTTTTTTTTTTTTTTTTTATTTATTTATTTTAAAAAATCTCTATGTTTTAATGTTTTTACAAAAGAGAAAAAAAATTAAAAAAGGAGAGAGGTAAAAAAATGGAAAAGGGGAAAGGAAAGAAAAAGGTTACGGAGAAACTTCAAAATGTGTAGAGCATTAACACGTTCATGTGAAAGTACTAGTGCAATACTCAAACCGTATTGATGAAAGGCATTTTAGGTAGTATTATTTCATTTGGCATAACTTCAATCCACAGGGGTGTCTGTAGCAGTTTTGTAAGTGTCCCAAGGGTACCATATCTTCTTACTAATTGTTAATAAGGCAGATTAAAAAGGCTGGTTCCGCAGGTAAATGATACAGATAAGAAAAGTCTTTAAAGTAATGTTATTTAAATCATTAAAAAATAAAAGAACCTATTGACTTGGATGGATGATGAATGTATCAGTTTTGTTGGTTACCTGTTACTTTATTTACTGTAGGGTTGTTTTTGGCCCCCACCTCCTCCTCCTGTGAGGGCCCATCTACCAACATGGCAAAGCTGGCCTCCGGTATGTGATATCTTTCATGTGACCACCTGCCGTCCGTAACCTCATCATTCCCTGCCATCGCCTGTGAATCCATTCTAAGCTCCTAGTGACTATTTTTCCTTTTCCCACTCTTTGCCTCCAGTCGGCACCATTACCCCCTCCTCCTCCGCCACCTCCTTTCTTTAGCACAGAATGGGAGGATTATGATGAAGATGAGCAAGAAGATGAAGATGTTTTAGCTTGTATGCTAATGGCTTGGTATATGACTGGATATCACACCGGCTTCTACAAGGTAACTCAGACATTCACACTATCCATATAACTTACCTTCCTTCTTGTTCCATATAGCTAGAGAACATCCGCATATGCTTGTTCACCCTATCATGTGCACAAATGAGGAATCATTTACTAGTCTAGGTGTTAATTGCTGCACAAGTGCAGTTGCCATTAGCAGTCAACCAAGCCTTTGCTTTCAACTTTAAATAGATTGTATAAAACGTACCATACTGCTGATTGATCAAGAAGAGGAACCAGCACTCCAGATTTGTGTTTCAATGTGCTTTGTCTTTATTTTACTTCATGCTGCATCCAACATTTAGGATAAGGATAAAAGTCCATGTGTTAACATATCTATTTATATAATCCCATTACCCATTTCCAGTGCCGGGCCACGCTGGGCTGGCGCACTAGGCAGGCCCGGCTGTCGAGGCGCCTGCGTGAATTCGCATGCGCGAATTGAAGTTCGCGCAGAAGAGCAAAGAAGCGAGGAAAAAATGCAGAGTCGGGCAGAGAAGTGTACCGGACTTGGGGTAGGCGACAGAGGAGGTACGTGCCTGGCGCCCTCCCAGCTTTGCGCCCTAGGCACGTGCCTACTCTGCCTACCCCTAGTTCCGGCCCTGCCCATTTCAAAGAAACAGCCAATAGTGACTGTGATCATTACTGAACAATTAACCATATAAAGTCTCCCACAAACGGTGCACTGATATGTGTTTATAAGTGCAGAGTTCAAAAGTTAAATTCCTTTCAATTCATCTGGTTGATGCATAAATGATACATAAACGTTTTGATATGTTTCTTTGAAATGGGTAATGGGATTGTATAAATGGAAATGTCAACACATGCACTTTAACCTTGATAAAGGTCCCAAGCCGAACCGAAACGTTGGATGCAGCATGAAGTAAAATAAAGACAAAGCACATTGAAACACAGATCTGTAGAATTAGCAGATAAAAATATTTAAATTTTCTGATCTACTGCAATTTAGGAGGTTTATGTTGCTTTAATTATTCTGTCCTTCTTTCCAGCTTCTCCTTTTACCGTTTTTTCATTTTAATAACTGAAATGTAATAACACTCTGTTATTAAATTATTCTTTGGGCCTGTTTTACAATTCCTTGTTTTTCAGGGCCTCAAACAAGGAAGGGCAGAGGCCTTGAGACCCAACATAAAAAAAGGACCAAGGAGAAAATAGACCACAATGATGAGGCAAGTAATTAATTCACCACTTTGAAATATCTATGTATACAATGATGTAAGAACAGCACAGTTATCTGTCATGTTAACCCTTCTCCAGGACTGCAGAATTATCTCTCCCATGGAGAATGCCAGACAGACAGACTTTTCCAGGATCCTTCCTGCATACTGGCAGCCTTTCCTTCCCAACTTCATTCTTGTGGATGCCATCAAACCAAAATCAGAGATCTGCAAAGTGTGATAATAAAACTGAGCTTGTTTACATCCCTTTATGTGTGTATTTCTTATTATTATGATATTGACAGTATACTCCTAAATAAAGTGCTGTATAACGTTTTGCCTATTTAAGGTTATTTAACATATAATAAATCTCAAAACATTTGAGTTTTTCTTCCATGAAAAATTTCAGTTTCTGCACGAAAAAGTCCAACCAGATAAATATGCAGGCCTGGATTTGTGGAACGGCCACCAAGGCCTGGGCCTAGGGCAGCATGATTTTAGGGGTGGCATGCTGACCAACCACACCCATATTGGTTCAGAAACACTGGAGATCCTCATTAGATACAATAGTTTTTTACATTTCCTGTGTGCCAATCCCCATTGCTCATTGATGAAAATTTGCACAAATAAAAGGGAGGAACAGGGGCGACTAACAACAATGGGCCTAGGGGCGCCTGCTATGTAAATCTAGCCCTGCCTATATGTCCTAGTCTAAAGCTGGCCATAAATGGGCTGATATAAGTAACTGACTCCAGACTGGGTTATTACTTCTTGGACAAACTGATGGTCTGTCCAACAAATAAGAGACAGAGGATTCTGCATTGGTTTTGATTATGATCTGATCTTCTTACAAAAGTATTGGTTTCTCATGATTTGGTCCACCACATGGATGGGCAACTGTGGCAAATATCTGCTTGTTGGCTGATGTCACCAAACGATTGAATGTATCGGCATATGACTGTTACTGTATCTGCACTTAAGAATCACAACAAAACAGATATGTTTCAGACCTCTGTTTCAAGAATATATATCCAGTCTCTCTGTGTCTCTCTCTAACACTCAATAATGTCATCTTCTTCTCTAGTTGTGATAAAGTGGCTCTGTGTGCCATCACGAATAGCTTGAGTACGGCTATAGACTGTTTACATTTTTTATAGACTTTTTTAAATTACATTATAAAAGTGCTTTAAAGTAATTAATATATTGTACTGTTGCACTGCACCGGTAAAACAGGTGTATTTGCTTCAGAAACCCTTCTATAGTTTGTATGAACAAGCTGCTGTGTAGCTATGGGGTCAGATATTTAATTGAAAAAGGAGAAAATGCACTATTAAAGCACTATACAATCATCCACAAGCCTTCCTAAAGTGGGGCTCCTTCACTTCAGACCATATCTCCCTCTACAGGGGGACCAGGCAGGGTTGTCCCCTTTCGCCACTGTTATTTGTTCTTGCAATCGAGCCTTTAGCGGCAATGATTCGACAAGACACAAACGTGACGGGAATAACAATAGGCACGCAAATGCATAAACAGATGTTATTTGCGGACGATATGTTATTAACATTAACCAAACCATTGTCGTCACTTCCCTATTTATTTGACATTCTTAACAAATTTGCAACTATATCAGGCCTAAAGATCAACCCAACCAAATCGGAAGCACTTCCTGTTAATGTAACACATACTGATAAAAAACTGATTCAAGTCAACTTTGATTTGCAATGGCGAGAAAAATCATTACATTACTTAGGAGTGAATATAACACCTAAACTAGAAGGGTTTTATCAAGCCAACTATCCCCAACTATGGAAGGAGATTGAGAACACACTTACATCCTGGACTAAACTACAAATTTCTTGGTTTGGAAGAATCAACGCAGTTAAGATGGTAATACTACCCAAAATATTATATTTTTTTAGGGTTTTACCTATTGAGATTCCTAAGTTTGTTATAACAAAAATACAAGGGAAGATAACTAAATTTATATGGGCGGGAAAAAAATCACGTATATCACTAGCAACTCTGTCAGCTCCCAAACAAAAAGGGGGTCTCAGTGTCCCAAACTTGTATTATTATTACCAGGCCTCTCAAATCATGCCATTAATACACTTTTATCGACCCATACCCCCGTTATGGGCCCAAATAGAAGCAGAATGGTTGAAACCAATTAATCCGGCGACGTTACTTTGGATACCAAGACAGGATAGACCGGCATCTTATTCCCCAGTCCTGAGAATTGCATTAGCTATCTGGGATTCGGTTACCCAAAAAACAAAATTGGGTTCCTTGCATCTCCCAGCAATGCCCATCATGGGCAATCCTTCTTTCCAACCAGGCCTAAGTCTTAGAGACTTTCGGCAGTGGACGACATGTAGTCTGATGTACGTTTATCATTTCATAGGACTTGTAGGTATAAAAGAATGGGAGACATTGCTCTCACGCTATAACCTTCCTGTTTCAGAACATTTTAGATACCTACAGATATATCACTTTCTCGTAACCAGATTAAAGGGATGTGACAATACACTATCACTGACAGCTTGGGAAACCCTATGTATCAAATTTCCCCATAGCAAAGGGGTAATTTCCACCTTGTATAAAGAAATATTGAACTCTGCAGTGCCGCCAATACCATCATATATCAAGAACTGGGAAAAAGAAATGAAGGTATCTTTAGACGCTAATACGTGCCAACAGATTTGGGAAAATACAGCCAAGAGCTCAATTAACATTTTGGCGCAGGAAACATTATACAAAGTGGTATCGGGATGGTACATGGTTCCCCTCAAACTGCATAAATTTTACCCAACTGTCAGTTCACTTTGCTTTCGTAATTGTGGGGCCGAAGGCTCAATGTTACATATTTGGTGGCAATGCAGAGTAACTGTTCGATTTTGGTCACGGATATACACGCTTATTGACTCTATCATGGGGGAAAATCTCCGAAAGGATCCCATTCATGCTTTGCTTAATAAGTCACCTCCTATTTCAAATAAGGCACATAGAAAATTGATCCAGTTTATATTCATCGCTGCGAAACAAACAATAGCGGCTTCCTGGAAAAAATGCTCGCTCCCTATTGTCCTATTCAGAATCAGGATGAACTGGATAATGGTGAATGAAAGGCTTTTAAGTATTGCATCTGATACATATAATAAATATATCACAATATGGACACCCTGGATTAGATATACTGAAATACAAAATGGGTAAAACAGGTGGCTTGTTTTGTAGTGTGACTTGATGGGAATCTGAGAGAGGAAGAATATTGCAAAAATGGGGACAATAATGGGAAAGAGGACCCAATCATTATATAGCTAATTTTTGGGTACCCACAGGAGAATTGCGAAAATAAATAGTGAAATGTGACAGGAAACACAGGAGACGGCCAGTTTGTTTCGAAAGTTCCTTTTTATTATTTTTATTCTTGATTATTGTTTCGTGTTTTTTTCTTTTTTTTTTATTGTAATAAACATAACAATAACTTATTTCTGACATGACTGCAACCAATTGTAACAATATACAAACTTCAGCTTTGAAGTGATTATAGTGAATGTATATATCTTGCACATACCCCCTGTCACTTAGGGGGACTTCAATATAGCAAAATGAAAAATGTTTGGATTTATTGTTAATCTGCAATGTGATTATGATAAATAAAAAAATGTTGAAAGAAAAAGGAGAAAATGCACAGGTTACAAAGCAGATAACAGATTGGGGCAGATTTACTAAAGGGTGAAGTGACGACTAACGCTGATGACGATTCACCAGCATTACCATTTTTAGGAACTTCGCCAATTTACTAACGTTGATTTATTTATGCCTGGTGAAGTGTTGTGATACCTGCGAAGCAGTCGCTGGCAATTTTTCACAGGTTAGTAAGTTTGCCCCATTGTATTCTACGGGGCAAATTTACTACCCGGTGAAATTTGCCAGCGACTGCTTCGCAGCCATCGCACCCCTTCACCAGGTGTAAATTCGCTAGGACATTGCTAATTTGCTAAACGGTTACCCCCAAGGACTTTTGCATCTGAAAAAAGGAAAAGACGCCATCGTTTTTTGGAGCTTTTTCCACTAAAAGATTGAGGAAGATCTATGCACTCCAATGCACTTCGCCTGGTCTGAGCTGACGAAAGCAAGTCTGGTGAAAGAGGTAACGTTCAGTAAAATCCACATCTTAGTGAATTTGCTGCGTAATGTCCATTCGCCAGAGCAAAAATTCGCCTGGTGATAGAGTGGGAATGAGCACTAGCATCTGTCTCTTTCGCTAGCGAAGTTATGCCTGCGTCCATTAGTAAATAATCGAAGTGCCTAAAAACGGTAAAGCTGGCGAATCGTCACCAGCGTTAGTAACTTTGCCCTTTAGTAAACCTGCCCCTACAGATCTTATCTTCAACCCCCCACCCTAATCTCAAATAATATCAAAGGCTACAGTTATCTCAAGACCTACAGTAAATTTAGCACAGGTATGTATATATTTAGTTGTTTGTATGTAGCAATGTATTTAGATCCGGGGTCATCCTATGCTCTGGACCTAAATGTACCCCCCTAGTTTGCAGAAGTGATGTCACGCCACTTCCTGTTGTTAGTGACATCACTTCTGTGATGTGTACCCCTCACCTTCCCCCCTCAGCTCCATCAACGGATTTATGTAGGAACTGTCTGGCAGTGGCTTGGGGGATTTTTATTTTTTAAATAAATCTATTATATACAATTGGCACCCAATAGCCTCCCCCCAAAAGCTGCCACCCTTCGCAAAGGTCCTCGACTGCCTATTTATAAATACGGCCCTGTAATTATGTGACTGTATAAATTAATATCTTAATGTGTGTATGTAGACTTTACATCTGAAAACATAAAAGGTCCCACAGTCAGCTTCTTAAAAGTGAATTTGCTTCGGAACCCTAATCTTCTTTCTCTCTTGACTGATGATAAACAAGAAAATTGATCACACATTTACCCAAATGTTATTGTCCAAACACCACTGAACCTTCTTCACCCACCTTTTACTTTACAGTTTGATTAACTTTTAGCATCATAATAAAAGATAATCATTTATCTTCAAAGTGTTCAGTATGTTGTAAGAATCAAATAGGGTCCATTTAAGTAACATTGCTGTTTTTTTACGATATCAGTTTTTATATTTTGCACATCAAAGCTGGAATTTATAATGCATTTCTGTTACTAGGATCGGTGACCCCAGCAACCACAATAGTGATAGATTGTGAAATTAGATTTTTATAGTAGTATTTATTACCATTATTGCTTATCTTTTATCCCAGGCTCTCTCCTGAATTTATCTTCTGACATTTAGGGTCTGGCCATACAAGCAGATTAGGGGAGATTAGTCACCCCTGCGACAAATCTCCTTCTTCGGGGCAACTATCTCCCCGAACTGCTTTCCCCCTGTCCTCTGCCAGCTAAAGTGAAAATCGCCTGGGGGAAGGCATATGCGGCTCTTCATTTTCCAAAGTCGCCCGAAGTTTCCTCGTGGGGCAACTTCGTAAACAAAGTATATACTATTCTTTCTTACTGAGCACAATACTACAGGAACACAATGGGTAGCGTGACAGTTTAAAGGACCAGTAATAACACAACAATTAGAAATGATCACAATATCTGTTGGGGAGGTAATCTGGAAGGCACCATACACAGGCAAAGAAGCTGCAAACTCTGCTTTAGATTTCACCTATTTCTAAGCTGGTCAGACATATTCGGTAAATCCCTCTCAAAATAAAGCAATTGTGCATTGTTCTTATTGACAGACAGATGCTGCTGGAACATGTGTAGGCAGATTGGAAACGTGAGGCATGACAATATCACAAGATCACTAAAACACATACACCATGTTGCCTTTCATCATGGAGGATTTTGGAAATAACCTGAGCCTTGCTCCTTGACTGCATGATCACTAACCCCCCACTAATCCAGGGCAAGAACTAGGGGTAGGCAGGAGAGGCATGTGCTTGGGCTGCAATGGATGGGGGGCAAGTGCAGGGGGAGTGGGTAAACATACCGAAACTGAAGACAGGCAGTGGATGGAAAAACCAAGGGGAGTCATGCAGTTACTGACCTAGTGCCTAATGCCTTGGGCATAAATACTACTTGACCTTGCTCTGCACTAACCTCTCTTCAAAGGGCCAGAGATGTACCAGGGGACTAATAATGCTGCTGTAATATGGCCAGAATAACCCCTTTAGCTCACTCACCATTACAGGTTGACTCTTGGGGGCTTACTTATTAAACTGTGGGCAATCACAGCATGTCTTCTCCTGACTTACAAGCATTGTCATGTAATAAAAGTATATGTATCAAGCTGTATGTTTATTTTAATTTAGGGTTGCCACCTTTCGAGGCAGCTAAGTCCGGGCAGGGTGGTGGGCCGGGAACGTCACAAGGCGGAGCAGTGATGGTGTGGGCTGAGCTGATGACATTGTGAGGATTGTCAAAGGGCAATTGCCATGTCAATCTAGGAGAACTCTGCCTAGTTTTCCTTATTTAGAACCAGGCAGGTACTTTTGACACAGACAGCCCTTTTCAAAACCAGGCTGTCAATTTCAAAACCCAGCAGATGGCAACCCTATTTTGAATGTTAAATATTTTTATGGAAACTTCAAATGGCCCTACCAGTCCAGCACGAAGCCCACGTCAAATGGGTATCACTATGGGTGGACCTACCTAACTTTTGCCCTGAAACTCTGTCCCTGACTGACAAGTACTGCTAACTACTTCCTTCCCGAAAATGGGAGTAAGGGCCAAATAATTGAGGCTGGCTGTCCAGTAGTGATGAGCAGGTCATACATTTTTTACTCACTGCTTTCCAACCCCCACTCAATCCACCTGAACGCTTCTTCAGTTCTGTAATACGCACCCTGACTGACTCCCCTTAAATTCCATCAAAAGCGAGGGACTGTGACTGAAGTTTGACCCAGCAGTTTGACCCAGCAGTGATTCCATAGGCAAAGCCTGTTGTGATCATTCCACATGTCTTCTCCATGATTTCTTCATCTCTCAATTGTTGCTCATCCAAACATGCAAGTGAACCCTCATTTACCATGTTCCAGTATCTCCCTGTCCCATTCTCACCAGCCTTTAATTAAGACCACATATACGAAGGGCTCTTACTCACGAGCGGTTGTAGCTGCGCTCCCCTGCGTTCCGTTTTTCTGCGTTCAGCCGCAGGGGAGCGCAGGAATAGACACATTATATTTTTTCCAATGGGGCTGTACTCACACAGGCGCGTGTAGGCGCCGAAAGCAGGAAAAATGCAGTATGATGCGTCTCAACCTGCGTTCTGCGCCTACACGCGCCTGTGTGAGTACAGCTCCATTGGAAAAAATGTAATGCGTCTATTCCTGCGCTCCCCTGCGGCTGAACGCAGAAAAACGGAACGCAGGGGAGCGCAGCTACAACCGCTCGTGAGTAAGAGCCCTAATACTCTTTCTTTACCTATGTCTCCCCATATGTCAGTGTATCTCTTCTCTCTTTCTCTCTCTCTCTCTCTCTCTCTCTCTCCCTATGTGCCCCGTCAATGTGAAAATGGTCAGCCTAATCATCTACCTATTGCTTTATATTAAATAACACCTGAAGACTATAATTCTGCCTTTTCAACTCCATCTGGCCCAGCCCCATGGACAGAAGCGAAAACTCTCCCACCTGCTGATTTACAGTCACCCCTCTCCACCACTTAATGTTGCCATCATAGCCACCTCTAGTCCCACCTATGCAACCAACAGGACAAGACTAAAGAGCGAAGTGGCTAACGCTAGCGACCCTTTGCCATCATTGCTACCAGCAGGGACAACAGCAATTAACAGGTGCAGGAGCCAATTCGCTAGCGAACGGGACCATCACCAGTGGTCATTCGCACTCTATCGCCAGGCGACTTTTCGCTCTGACGAACAGACGTTACTCTGCAAATTCAGAAAAATGCAGATTTTACTGAATGTTAACTCTTTCGCCAGAGTTGCCTTCGCCACCTCAGACCAGGCAAAAGTGCTATAAAGCATCTAGACCTTCCTCAATCTTCTGTCACTTACACCATGTCCTGTGTGCTGAAAATGCATCGAAGTTCAAAAAACGCTGGTGACTTTTCCTTTTTTTGAAGCGGAATTGCCTGAAAAAGTCCTGACACTTTTTGTGGGTAACTGGTTTTCTCCAGACATTTCACAACATATGGAACATTCATTTTATAGTGGGCTCATGTGTTGGGCATTATATTAACTTGACAGGTGCAGCGTCAAGACTGCACCCCTTACTCTTCTACCCAACCCCCTACCCAAAGAAACACCGACAACCTGTTTGGAAAGAGATGGCCACAGTTGTTTATTTATCAAACAATAACCATCACTTAACATGTAACATTAACAACTTGTAACAAACCGTTTGTATAACAAACATTTTATTAACACAAAACCTTATGTAATTTGTAGCCCCAACAGCCGAGCCTGGTTCCCGGTCCATTTTACCCCAACCGTAAACTGGGCTGCTTACATTGCCATCAGGACCCCCAAGCCTACCAGCTACTTTCACTCCTTGTCAAATACCCCATTTTAACTTCCCCTGGGGCTCAGAGTAAAGCTACTCTCCTTCAACACCCCAATCATAGGGAGGGAGGGTGGGACACTGCAAGCTGCTGCTGCTTCCCCTTCCTGGTGCCAAATAATCAGTAAGCTGTATTGTGTAGTTCTGCCCCCTTCTGCACGCCCGTGATTCAACCAATCACCGCCCGCCGCTACCCACCGAGGAACAAGGGGGGGAGGGGTGCCCTTCCTAGCCCTGTCAAGCCCTGCTTCCCTAGTTCGGGTCATTGGGGTCCATTCTTGTCTTTATTAAGGTTCCCTGGACATTACTAATAAAAAGTGGTAACTTCAAGCATTTGCACTAAGATTTATAATAAAGATGTCCATACAACTTTAAATTACCCTCCATATGCAAATTGGCCTCAGAGCAAGATCACTAGTGAATTTTCACTAGGCACAAGCGAACGCTAGTAAAAAGTCGGAACCATTAGATGCCCAGGGCGCAACGTTGCATATAAGTGAATTAGTGCAGTGGTAGCGAATTTGCACCTGGCGAAGTGGTGCGATGTGTGCAAATCGGTTGCTGGCGACAATTCGCCCTTTAGTGAATCTGCCCCTAGTATGGAACTCACTAAACAGAATGAGAACACAGTCGCGTCTGTTATGGAAGCAGAGAATACTGCCCAACCGGAATGCACTAAAAAAACTCTTTGAAATGGAACTGGGTTCTGGTCCAGTTGCCTAATTAATAAGTAGAGTGATGCACACAAGAATTTTAGATTTAGTTTATGGAGGTTTTGTAAATGGCTGGCACAAATTAGAAGTCCATAAACATGAAGAAAACTAAAGAAAACTGCATGACAGCTAGAGAAATAAATACATCACTGTGCTTTGTAGATCAGAATTTCTCCACAAGATGGGGGTAAAGCTGCAGAAATCTTACTCACTGGCCCAAAGTCATCTCCTTGTGTGCCATTGCCCTTATAGGCAAGATATGACTGTTTTGATATAATCCAACCCACCAAATGTCACATGTAAACTAGTGTCCTGCTAATGGGCAGTGTAGATGTAGGTCTTGAGGCTAAGGCCACTGAATACAGATTCTCTGCAGGCAAAGAAGCCCCACTGCTCCCCTTTTTACTCTGCAGGATCAGCGGATTTTGACGCTAAATGCAAAGTGTTGAGTCAAAATCCATGGTGTCTGCCTGCACCTGAGCGGAAGTAATAATTCCAGGCAGCGCAGCAGCATAGTCTTGGCCTGCGTTTCTCTGTAATATATAATGATCAGGGGTAGGCAGAAGAGGCACGTGCCTAGGGCGCAAAGGTGGAGGGGCGCCAGGCACGTACCTCTTCCGACTCCTACCCCTAGTTCCAGAAGCTGTGGCAGCAGTTTTTCTCCTTTTCCGAGTGTGCACGTCCTCTGTGCACGTTCGCACGTCATCGACGCATGCGCATTTGCGCGTTTCATCGACGCATGCGCATTCGCGCGTTTCATCGGCGCATGCGCTCTTCAATACAGCAGGGGGGCGACGTAGTCGGCCAGGTTGCCTGGGGCGCCTGGCCGACTTGGCCCGGCACTGATAATGATAATATAATGATGTACCTTGCCAATTTACTGTATGATCTCAATAGTTTGGTTCCCTTCTGTCCTGTGTCCCCCATGTGCAATGGATGTTGCAGGAACACTCCACGGCTAATTAAAGTGAAATTGAAGAGCAAATGTCTGTGCCTTCTGTAAGGCAGAGCAAAATCAGGAGAGATATTCACAAGTATCTTTCCATGCTCTTGAAAATTTAGGGGTTTCTGGAATCCCAAAGAGAGATCCATTGTAGTTGCCATGATGGCTAATGTGTGATCCACAGTTCAGTATTCACTACTGTCCTAAAGTCATAACTAGCTCTCAATATAGTGGTCTCCATGGGGTTAACAACACCAAAAGGGAAACACCTAGATAAACGAAGCAGTACCGTAACTAGAGGGGGGTGGGTCCTGGTGCATGACGTGCAGCCGGGCCCCCGTCCCCCTCCATACGGCCCGGATTTAAGTGGCAGTCCTGCTGCCGGGGGGCCCTGAGGGGGTGTGGGCCCTGGTAGTTCCGCCACTGAAATGAATGCAAGGAGTACACTCTGTATATTGTGATAGAATTTAATTGGAAGCAGGGTACAGACCACAGTGATCCCCATGGGTGCGCTTGCACCAGTAGGATTAGTAAATGATCCCTAATATTTTGTTTTGGTAAAGTTAAGATCCCATATACAACCTGTGTAGAATCCTACTATTCCCAGAAATCATCTTATACTGGCTTGTCTGTCCTGGACTATCAGATCTTTTGAGTGAAGACACAATGGGCCTCATTTATAAACAGTAGACAAATTGGCACAGGGGCAATAACCCATTGCAACCAGTGCCTTTTTTCAGCCATTTACTTGGTTGCCATTGGTTACTGCAGAGGTTTACATTTTTAAATGAGCCCCAATATCTTGAACATCACATTATAAATCAATGTTTTTTTTAATTTCTTGAGCTAAACAAGGCAAACAGGTAAACAAAGGGTAAAAGGATGGGGCTGTTTAAAAATTAAATTATCTACCTCGCAAGTATCAAACATGGAGTAGCTTTAGTTTTCCTATTTACCCTGTTTAGCTCAGGAAATGACAAAAAAACAATATTTTTGTGATTTAAAAATAGGCACAAAAGTATTTCAGTACAATTCAGCTGTATTCATTAGACTCATGTTGAACCAGGGGGTGTTGAACATGAACCCTTTAATAAACCCCTTTCACTGAAACCACCCATTTCAAAGATTGCAAGCTCCCAGGGTATAATAAGAGGCAATCCCCTATAAGACTGAGTGATATGATGAAAATGAGAGTGACGTTAGGAGGTTTCACTGCTGATTAGGAGGTTAGACTGCTGAAAAGTATTTTTTTTATTACAGGGAAAGCTGTGTTCTCTCCCCGAATCAGTTATACTGGCAGATACATTAGAAAGCTTCAAGAATAGGTTGGGTGGATTTTTAGACAGTGAGAAAATAAAAAATTACTAAGATTAACTCTTCGTATCTCCAGGCTCAAATTAGGGCATTTTGCCTTCCTCTGGATCAACTAACAGTTGTATTATTATGTAAAGAGTGATATTACAAGACAATTTAAAATTGGTTTTCATTTTGTATAATTATAACAGTTCACTTGTTTGCAGTTTCAGCAATCTGGTAGGCTAGGGTCGAAATTAGACTAGCAATGATGCATTGGTTTGAATAAGTAATAGCATTGGTCCTGAATAGAAAGATGAGTAATAAAATTAGGAATGACAATACATTTGTAGCCTTACAGAGAATTTGTTTTTTAGATGGGGGTTAGTGACCCCCATCTGAAAGCTGGAAAGAGTCCAGAAGAAGGCAAATCATTTAGAAAAACTTTAAAAAGAAAACATGAAGGCCAATTGAGAAGTTGCTTAAAATTAGTCATTCTATACATTTTAAAAGTTAACTCAAAGGTGAACCACCCCTTTATTAATGGTATTAGTGACAATTTGTTTGCTGCAAGAATAGATATTGATGGAACACTACCAAGAGAACACTAAGGGGCCGATTCATCAATAGTCGAATATCGAGGGTTAATTAACCCTCGATATTCGACTGGGAACTAAAATCGTTCGACTTCGAATATCGAAGTCGAACGATTTTGCGCAAATCCTGCGATCGATCGATCGAAGGATTTTTCATCCTTCGAATCGAACGATTCGAAGGATTTGAATCCAACGATCGAAGGAAAATCCTTCGATCAAAAAATCACAGGCAAGCCTATGGGGACCTTCCCCATAGGCTAACATTGACTTCGGTAGGTTTTATCTACCGAAGTAGGTGGTCGAAGTATTTTTTAAAGAGACAGTACTTCGATTATCGAATGGTCGAATAGTCGAACGATTTTTACTTCGAATCGTTCGAATCGTTCGAATTCGAACGAATTTAACCAATTCGATGGTCGAAGTACCCAAAAAATACTTCGAAATTCGAAGTTTTTTACATTCGAATTCTTCACTCGAATTTTGTAAATCTGCCCCTAAGAGAACATTGGAATTACCAGCAGGACCAGGAAAGAAAAGACAAGCACAGTAACATTTTATGGGATTTTGTCCAGGTAGTTGTGGGCTATGCCCTCTTTCCTAAAGAGCCATTAGAACTATTATTTAAAAGAAGATGAATATGAGCCAACAGTGGGCTTGGAGGTAATTATGGATGTCTCCCAATTAAAAAAAACACAGTAGAGGTCAATGTAATTTTAAGATGTTTATTGAATAATGTAAAATATCATATTGATGTTAATCTTTTAAAGCTGATGTTGTCAATCTTATAAAGCCGCCATCGGGACCAAGTTTTTCTGCGGGGCCCAAAGATGACATTAGGGCCCTGCAATTGTGCCCCCGTCCCTCCCCCGATGGCTGCTATTTCTTTAGTTCTTCATTCCTAAGGAAAAATTGCTCAGTGTTAGTCATGGAGAAGCTGTTTGTACTTTAATTTGCTCTTTTTTTATATTTGCTGCATGTTTTATATCCCATTCCCTTTGCTGTTAATTTAAAGATCAACTCCAACTACTACAACATAATAACATTTTCTCCTATCGCATAATGTTTGTTTCTCTCTCATAGATTTGGCCTAGTTCAGTGACCTCTGCCCTTAAACAATCTCAGCCTTTATTATGGGCGGCTTTAGTTAGAGAATTATAGTATATATAGGAAAGGCAGAGAATATTGTATGAATACGAGCAGTAAATGGATATAGTCTATACATCAAGTGAATTATAATGAGAATGAGCAGTTCCCTTACCTTAATGCAGGTACCACTTGATGGAATCAGTCACACCCCTTTCATTCGAGATATTTGATATGAAGGGGTGTAACAGTAGCTGCTCTGCAGAGGGCCTCCATGCTGGATTCTTTTGGAGGATTTTGCTGATGAATGCACGAAAGTTGTCACTCCTGGAAAAATAAAAAACAGAGTCAAAATGATAATTGTTCATGTTATATAATAACTACATTTGCAGAGCTCACACATGTAAAAGACTGTGAATAAAACAGCACAGCCATGTGCCCTGTATCCCCCATAAACCTCTATTTTCCTGACAGTCCTTTTATTAAACGAGGCAGACAGAAGCTATTCAAGCATACAATAGAGGATGAGCCCCTTTCCTTATTACCTTCGTCCAAAATGCTTTGCCAACGTCTTGTCCTGGCTTGTATTGGCTACAGGTAATAACCTGAAGATCCCAATCTAAGCATGAGATTCTGCATCTGAGCATTCAAGAGCTAAACATATTATACTTCACCCTCACTTCTTTCCTATTTATCCATCCCCATCCTTACTTCACCCCAATTCCCAAGTTTTCGTGACTCTCTTTCTCATTTACACACCCCATTACCCCTGTCAATCCCCACTCTCTCCTCAATTTCTTTTTAATTTCCCTGTGCCCTCTCTTCTCACTCTCTATTTCTGTTTCAGTGGAAATGACTCACCATTTGTCCCATAATAATGTTGGTGCAGGACCGTGCATAATTCTCTTCATCAGTTTGTTTTCTGGAAATCTGCTAAATGCTAAATTGTAAGAAAATACAAAATCAAAATATCATAACTGACAATAACAACATTTGGGTGGCGATTTAAAAACAATTTAACTTTCAAGCTTTTTTAAATCTTTAAAAAACTCAAATTAACTCAATTGTGTTACGGAGTTGGAAACTTGACATTAAATTAAATTAAAATTTTCATAAACCAGCCCCTTAGTTTTTTAATAATACACATAAATGCCCTCTAACCTTTCCACAAACAGTTATTTATTCGCTATAGTACACACATACTGCGGTTTACTTACGATAATATCCTTCCGCCATTTCCAGCGCTGATATTCCCAATGACCATATATCAGCCTAAATATTAAAATTTGGGGAAAAAGGCAATTAGACAAGACTATACACAGGCCACATGAAGAATTCTAGTTACATGCAGACATTTTTGCTATGTATCTATCCACACCCTGACAGTGATTCTATTTGGAATGCACAATACCAAAATATAGCAGAACCCATACTTTATGTGTTTCAGGGGACCAGAAAAATATGGTGTAAACATATAAACTCAATGAGATTTATGAGATATTTTATACTGGTGGGGTCACAACAAAAATATGTGAGGGGTATGTGAAGTGAGTGACGTTACATATAAAGTGAGAGAGAAGACATCACTATACCTTAGAGTTGTAACGGACGGTCTTGGTGCTAATGTTGCTGAGTACTTCTGGGGCCATGTATGGTATAGTCCCAGAAGTACTAACACTGCTTGTCTCCAAGGTGGCAGAGCTGAACTCGGCTGAAATTGTAAGACAAAAGTCAGAATTTGAATGTTCATTTATAAAAGAACCCACCATCCTATAGATAGGAGATAGAAGATACTATCCCTTTGTTCAGATTTCAAGTGTCACTTATTGATCTTCACATCAGCTGATGATGTCACTATAATGTTCAGGGGCTTCAGGTCGTGATGGATGACCTTCTGTTTATGAAGATGACTCAGCCCCTGGGAAATGAATAAAGAAAAAATATAAATATTTGTCATGCTCTTCAATTAATTAGATTTATCCAAAAGAGTACTGAAGAGATTCACATGAGACATACCTGTAACACCTCCCTGCAGATATAGGCAATCCAATCCTCTGACAAGGAGCGTCTGGTTTTGATAAGGTCTTGCACAGTTACACCAAACCAACGCTCCATAGAAATCTAGAACAGAAACAGAGAATGGTTGATACATAGATTTGTGTGGCCTACAATGTTATTGGAATGTCTGGGGAAAGGGTGTAAGTCAAAAATAGGCTACACAAGCATTCTGGATGTAAATACAATATCTGGAACAACTGAGAACAAACTGGTCCACATACACCGGACTCTTTCTTACCAAACTGAATCATATTTGCATCCAAAATGCTAGCTTGTATTAGAGCTGTTGATTGGCATGTTGGTGCATAAACGTGTAACATATATGAATAAACTCTTTCTTACCCACAGTCCTTCACGTTCTGGCATTTTCACAGAGGCAGGGTGGTAAAATGCCCCATAAAAGCCGATTACATTCTTGTTTCCCTTAACAGCTTGAAGGATGTCAAGTTCTTGTAGGATTTCTTTTTTATTCTAGTTTCAATCAAAAGAAGCAAAGTTAATACAATGGATACAATGACCATTTCAAATACCCCAAACTAAATTGTAATTCTGAAAAATAAAAGCTTGTCCCCTACATAAGACTTGCATAATATGATTGACTCTATTCTTTTACTTCTTAAATCTCATACAGTACTTGTTGAATTATTTTTATAGTTAGATACTTATTAGGGGCCAGGATATTACACTGACTGGTGCAGAAATGAGAAAATGCCAATATTTGGTTAGCAAGTTACTCCTTATAATAAACAATCATAATATATGTGTAACAAAAGGCTGTTAGTATCTGATTAAAGGTATTTTATCAAGACATGTTACCTCAATATCCTTGACAATGGTGATGACCACTTCTTTCTGCTCTTTACGGTGCCATCCCTGCAACAAAAGTAGAAAAAGAAACATTATGGGAAAGCAAACACATAAACTGTGTGCATATGGGAAGGTTTATTGGTAGCTTCAGAAGCACAAGAAAAACACAGAAGGGATAAAACTCTAGAGGGTACAACCAATCGGCAGAATAAACAGAATCACCCAAATCCATGACATAAAAATGTGCAATTTTAACATATCTTACATTATAGTTCATTCCATAGTTGTCCTCGGAACCTGGCTCTAAGAGCTGCACATATCTCCTGGGGTTCTAAAAAAAACATTAAAACATTGTATTAAAAACAAGACAAATACAATGCCATTGGACAAATGAATGAAGCACAGGAAATATAGGGGGAATTGGGAATTGGTGTATTTGGGAGAAGGTTTAGGGGATTATTTACTAAACTCTGAATGCAAAAATCACATAATATTCTTGATTTTTTTTATAAAATCTGACTCTTAAAAAATCATGATTTTTTCAGAATTGATTAAACCCCAAGGATGGAAAAGTCAGAATCTGAAAATCCGCAATCTCAGACCTGTCGAGGTTGAGAAGTCCCAATGATTTTTTGATGTGCACTGGGTTTCGTGCAATACCCCGGGTGAAAATTCCGAAAAAAATAGTGAAAATCGTATCAAAAAATCAGAAAAAAAACGTGAAAATCAGATTTTTTCCCGCAAAGCAAATTTTGGGGAAAAGTAATAATAAATACGAGTAAAAAACCCGAGCGGATTAGATTGGAGTTTGTAGCAGAAAATATTGAGATAAATTCAGACTTTGATAAATAATCCTTTTAGGGTTGGAATTTTTAATTCAAACAACTAGGGGCAGATTTATCTAAGTTTGGGGTGAATTTTTGAATTTCAAAATTCAAATTTCAAGCTATTTTTCTGTACCTCGACTAGGGAATAGTCCAAATTCGATTTGAATTTGAAAAAAATTTCAAAATTCGAATATTGAAATTTATCATGTATTGTCTCTTTAAAAATTCGACTCCGACCAATCGCCATCTAAAACCTGCCAAATTGCTGTTTTAGCCTACGTTGGACGTCCTAGAACCTATTTGGAGTCAATTGGTGGACTTTGAAAAATCGAAGGATTCGAATTCGATCGAATTCGCTATTACTTCGATTCATAGGATTCAAATTTGGCCGAATACGGACCTATTCAATCAAAAACAGACCTATTCGGCCAAAAAAAAAACCTTTGACTTAATTTCGGTTGGTCCTTTTGATTTAAAATGTTGACGTTTTTCGAAGTAGACCCTTGAAAAATATGCCCCTTAAAGTTGAGCTTTTGTGTTGTTTAGTGTTCCAAAATACAGTTTACAGCTACTTACCGGGTATTCTGTAATCTGAAGTTGATTCAAATTAGCTTCAGGTGGTTCTGGAGATTCCTGGTTAAGAGAGGAGAAGAAAAAGATGTTGCACATTGTATTATGTCTGTTTTAAAGAAGTTAAAATACAATCTTGCATAAAATATAGGGTGAATCAATTTGCCCCTATTCCATTTCTTAGGCTTACCTGGCAGTTGTTCATGCAGGTCTCCAGTTTTTGCTCTGGTTCTTTCTCCTAAGAAGGATAAAGTTAGTTAAATGATCAACTTCCTATAAGGCTATAATAGTTCAATATCTAAAATGATTTTGGTAAAATTCACTCAACTTCACAAAATCACTTTACTACTTAACTGGCAATTAGGGGCAGATTTATCAAAGGTCGAGGTGAATTTTCAAATGAAAAACAATTTGTATTTCAAGCTATTTTTGTCTACTTTGACTAGGGAATAGTCCAAATTCGATTTGAATATAAAAAAAATTGGAAAATTCAAATATCGAAAAATGTTCATGTCTCTTTAAAAATTTGATTATGACCATTCGCCATCTTAAACCTGCCAAATTGCTGTTTTGGCCTATGGGGGACCTCCTTCAACCTATTTTGGAGTCAAAAATCGAAGTTTTTGTGGGAAAACCTTGATTCGAATTCGATCGAATGCGCTATTACTTTGATTCGTATGATTCAAATTCGCCCGAATACCGATCGAAAACGGACCTATTTGGTCAAAAAAACATTGACTTCATTTCGGTTGGTCTTTTTGAATTCAAATTTCAACGTTTTTCAAATTCGACCCTTGATAAATATGCCCCTTAAAGTTGAGCTTTTGTGTTGTTTAGTGTTCCAAAATACAGTTCTACAGCTGCTTACCGGGTATTCTTCTGTTATTTGAAGTTGATTGAAATTAGCTTCAAGTTGTTCTGGAGTCACCTGGTTAAGAGAGGAGAAGAAAAAGATGTTGCACATTGTTTCATGTTTCTTTTAAAGAAGCTAAAATACAATCTTGCATAAAATATAGGGTGAATTAATTTGCCCCTACTTCCTTTCTTAGGCTTACCTGGCAGTTGTTCATGCACGTCTCCAGTTTTTGCTCTGGTTCTTTCTCCTAAGAAGAATAAAGTTAGTTAAATGATTAACTTCCTATAATGCTATAGTTCAATCTCTTAAAAGAAGGATTTTGGTAAAATAATTCACTCAACTTCACAAAATCAAACAATGTTATGTTTCTTTACTACTGAACTGGCAATTAGGGGCAGATTTATCAACGGTCAAGGTGAATTTTCAAATGAAAAAAAACAATAGAATTTGAAGCTATTTTTCGTGTACTTCGACTAGGCAATAGTCCAAATTCGATTTGAATTTGAAAATAAATTGAAAATTCGAATATCAAAAATTTTCATGTACTGTCTCTTTAAAAATTTGACTTTCGACCATTCACCATCTTAAACCTGCCAAATTGCTGTTTTAGCCTATGGGGGACCTCCTTGAACCTATTTGGAGTCAAATGGTGGACTTTCAAAAATCGAAGTTTTTGTGGGAAAACCTTGATTCGAATTCGATCGAATGCGCTATTACTTTGATTCATACGATTCAAATTCGCCCGAATACCGATCGAAAACGGACCTATTTGGTCAAAAAACCATTGACTTCATTTCGGTTGGTCTTTTTGAATTCAAATTTCAACGTTTTTCAAATTCGACCCTTGATAAATATGCCCCTGAAAGTTGAGCTTTTGTGTTGTTTAGTGTTCCAAAATACAGTTCTACAGCTGCTTACCGGGTATTCTTCTGTTATTTGAAGTTGATTGAAATTAGCTTCAAGTTGTTCTGGAGTCTCCTGGTTAAGAGAGGTGAAGAAAAAGATGTTACACATTGTAATATGTTTCTTTTAAAGAAGCTAAAATACAATCTTGCATAAAATATAGGGTGAATCAATTTGCCCCTACTCCATTTCTTAGGCTTACCTGGCAGTTGTTCATGCACGTCTCCAGTTTTTGCTCTGGTTCATTCTCCTAAAAAGGATAAAGTTAGTTAAATGATCAACTTCCTATAACGCTATAGTTCAATATCTAAAATGATTTTGGTAAAATTCACTCAACTTTACAAAATCAAACAATGTTATGTTTCTTTAATACTTAACTGGCAATTAGGGGCAGATTTATCAAAGGTCGAGGTGAATTTTCAAATGAAAAACAATTTGAATTTTGAGCTATTTTTTGTCTACTTCGACTAGGGAATAGTCCAAATTCGATTTGAAAAAAAATGGAAAATTCGAATATCAAAAATTTTCATGTACTATCTCTTTAAAAATTTGACTTTCGACCATTCGCCATCTAAAACCTGCCAAATTGCTGTTTTAGCCCATGGGGGACCTCCTTAAACCTATTTGGAGTCAATTGGTGGACTTTGAAAAATCAAAGTTTTTGTGGGAAAACTTTGATTCGAATTCGATCGAATGCGCTATTAATTTGGTTCGTACGATTCAAATTCAGCCGAATACCGATCAAAAATTGACCTATTTGGTCAAAAAACCATTGACTTCATTTCGGTTGGTCTTTTTAAATTCAAATTTAGACATTTTTCAAATTCGACCCTTGATAAATATGCCCCTTAAAGCTTTTTTATTGTTTAGTGTTCCAAAATACAGTTCTACAGGTGCTTACCAGGTATTCTTCTGTAATCTGAAGTTGATTCAAATTAACTTCAGGTAGTTCTGGAGTCTCCTGGTTAAGAGAGGTGAAGAAAAAGATGTTGCACTTTGTATTCTGTTTGTTTTAATGAAGCAAAACTAAAATCTTGCATAAAATAGGTGATTTTTTTAATCTCCACTACTCTCCCTCTCTTATGCTTACCTGGCAGTTGGTAGTGGCCAGCTCCAGCTTCTGCTCTGGTTTTTCCTCCTAAGAGGGATAAAGTTATTGATCAACTACTGATAATACTAAATCTAAAATGTTTTTTTTATAAAGCAAATCCACTCAACTTCACGAAAATCAAAGAGCCCCCTAGAAAAGGCTTAGAACTTGGCTGGGAGGGGAGGGCTCAAACAGAAGGAATCTAATCTAACTGCCAAATAAAAGGAACTGTGGTAATGATAGTAATAATAGTAATCAACAAAACATTTAAGGGAAGCTGAAATATTAGGATTGTTTGATACCAATTCCTTTATTTCTTACCAGGCAGATCATCTTGTGGGATTCCTCAATGGGTTCCTCCTGGTTGAGACACAAAAAGGTGATGTATACAATTAAAGGCCTATGATTTATTGATACTTATCACTAAAGGAGTATGGTTAGCCTTGGAAACATATGCTTTTGATTAGATATATCTAATAGGTGTAAATATGTTATAACAATAAAAAGTAAATAAATGCAGGGTCAGCATAAGGATTTATTCTGATAATATTGCAAAGGCCAAGGGGTGGTGTTTTACTAAAGTCCATGAAATCATTATATGTGTCATTTATGGAGCTGGTAATGGATAATTCTGTTGCTAAATGTCAATATTAAATATTAAATATTAAATAAGGAAGGTCCCATGGTTAAAAAGTCATGGACAAATGATTATTATCTAAATGAGAAATAATGGGGGAATGTCAATGAATTGACTAATTCCACTGTATTCTTTAGTTTTCTTTTGGACCAGTAAGCACTGAATAAGTGATGTATATGGTGCAGCTTCAAAAACGTATAAATAGTTAGGAAAATGTTGTCACTTATATTTTAGTTGTCCGTTTTTTCATCACTTACCACTACAGATTTTTTGATGTTACGATCTGTTTTTTTCTAATAAAGACATAAAAAAAGGTTTTATTACAACATAGGAAAACTCAATAAATTCAATAAATTATATAAAAGAAATATATATATATATATATATATATATACACATAGAGAGAGAGAGAGAGAGAGAGAGAGAGCGCGCCCAGGAGATATAGGAGACCCCATGAGACCCTACTTAATGAGCAATTTCAATATATATTGGTAAAACAGGACAACCTCTGGATATTTTGGGGGTCCTAAAACATATTTGCTGTGGGGCCCAGTAACATTTGTTTACACCACTGATCTAAAACCTTGGGGGTAGATTTATTAAGGGTCGAATTAAAAACTTGAATTTGATTTTCTAATTTTTTTTTAATGGTCAAAACTGTAAAAATTTGACATGGGAATTATCGAAACCTTATTTGAGTTTTTTCAAAAATTATAATTCGATTTTTGAGATTTATCAAACTTTGGCCCTTTAAGAATTTGAATTTGACTATTTGCCGCCTAAAACCTGCCAAATTAATTTATAAGTCAATGGGAGACAGCGGCGATCCTTGCCTCTTCGCCGCCTGAGGCGGCCTTCCTTTGCCGCCCCCACCCCTCCTCACGTCGCTCACCATTTCAGCACTAGAGGGGGTTGGGGGCGGTTCACGTCGTTAGTGCAGAGAGCGCAATTGCGCTCTCTGCACTAGAAGAGCCGAATTTCTGGGTTGAAAACCGGAAATTCGACTCTTAGTTACCAGGAGCAGCAACCGGGGGGGGCGCTGCTGCCTGAGGCGAGTGGCTCAACTCACCTCATTGGTGGAGCGCCCCTGATGGGAGAGGTCGAGTGACCAATTTGGAGATGTTGGTAGCCTTCCTGACATTCATGTTTTTTTCAGAGAAAAAACTCAAATCGAGTGTAGTCGAATTCAATTCAAATTCGATTTGAGCTTTTGGGTCGGTTATATGTGTCCACATTTTAGATATTCGATTTTTCCCATAAATAACCCCCCAGTCAAATTCCGAGTATATTCGAATTTAAGGGAGTTTAAAAAAACTCACATGAATTCGAAATTCGACCTTAGATAAATGTGCCTCCGCAAGTTGGGACATATTAGCAATCTAAATATGGAAATAAGGATTTGGTTTTAGGGTCAGAAATCTGTAATCGGTACCTAATGATATAATTAAGAATTTGGTCCAAAAGCAAGTATAACATAGTGTATCCCCTGTACTAAAGCCAAATCATATAAGATTTATGAATGGAAAGTACACTAGTGACTGTAGCACAATACACAGATATATTGAGGCACAGTGAGTGTGAGCTGTGAGCAATCTGTCTCATCATGTTCACTATCAGCAAATGTCAGTGGGTCACAAACAGAACAAATGTTCAGAGATCATCCAGTAACAGAGTCTGAGGACAAGTTTCTC
Organism: Xenopus laevis; assembly: GCF_017654675.1. Lineage (NCBI taxonomy): Eukaryota > Metazoa > Chordata > Amphibia > Anura > Pipidae > Xenopus > Xenopus laevis. The sequence goes on from NC_054372.1 coordinate 101,293,397, forward strand.
CCTCCATGAAGTTACTCACTAAATGAAATGTCATGTTACAGTAGAGAGAATGACGTCCTTACCTTGCGAAAGCAAAAGCATTTACACAATGCTTTCCACATTTTGTGGTTTTGTAGTTCTGTTGTTTTCTGATCGATTTGATGTGTTGTTGTTCTCTGATCTCTGTTTTCTAGTTCTGTTGTTTTCTGATTGTTTTGATGTTTTTTTATTCTCTGATCTCTGTTTTGTAGTTTTGTTGTTTTCTGATTGTTGTTCTGTTGTTTTCTGATCTCAAAATATTCTCTCTGTCGAGACAAAAAGAAACACTTTAATAATCCTGAAATAATATTGTATACAATAATAATGCACTCCAGCAGGACTAACTGATCAAAATTGTTAATTGACAAACTATGGGGCAGATGTCTCAAGGGTCAAATTGAAAATTCAATTACTTAATTAGTATTTTGAGCTTATTTTAGTGTCATTTGACTAGGGAATAGTCCAAATTTGATTCAAGTTTAAAAAAAATTCAAAATTTGAATTTCAGAATTTATCATGTACTGTCTCTTTAAGAATTCAAATTTGAAAATTCAATTACTTAATTAGTATTTTGAGCTTATTTTAGTGTCATTTGACTAGGGAATAGTCCAAATTTGATTCAAGTTTAAAAAAAATTTCAAAATTTGAATTTCAAAATTTATCATGTACTGTCTCTTTAAGAATTCAAATTTGACTATTCGCCACCTTAAACCTGCCGAATTGGTGTTTTAGCCTATGGGGGACCTTCTACAACCAATTTGGAAACATTTGGTGGGCTTTTGAAAATAATAATAAAAAAAAAACACAAATGGAATTCGATTCGAGTTTGCAGGTCGATCATATTTACCAGAAAATAAAAAAGATTATTTTTTAAATAAAGTTTGATTGGTCATTTATATGGAAGTTGATGGGAGTTTTTAGAAACTCCCATAAACTCGAAATTCAACCCTTGATAAATATACCCCTTACATGTTTTGAGCTGTGGCGCTCTTTGTCAAGTGTGTTGTCAATTTACCCAACAGCGATTTTCCTTAAAGCTCCAAATTATGGGATGTCACCTCCCCATAGACTCCATTTTAATTAATTGCTTCAATTTATTAATGAGAAAACAATACATTTTACTGAATCCCAACTAAGATATAATGAATCCTTATTTGAGGCAAAACCAGTCTATTGGGTTTAATGTTGGGATTAATGTTGGGATTTATGTTTAAATGATTAAGACATGGAGATGCAAATCCTGTTTGTTCAGCTGCTGTAAGACTCAGAGCATTATGACATCACACGTGCAGCTGAAGGCAGGACAGTTATATTAGCAAGTTATATAACGGTTGCTGAATTCAGTTGTTTCAAATAAGTTGTAGAATAAAATGCAGTGGGTTTTGTTGCCATGATGAGAGTGTGTTTATTCAGTATACATTCTCAGTATTGGGAATGATAGCACTGCAGCGTGTATAATTATTTGTATAAGGAATTGCAATATGGCAATCGCTGAGATCTATGGCCCTAGCCTAAGGGCAAGGCCAGACGTGGCGTTTTTATGCTGCGTTTTTAAAAAAGCTCTGCCAGGCGTAAATATGCACAAACTGCACTACCACTGAAACTAATGGAAAATGCACTATGGCAATTCACACAGGGCGCTTGCAAGCCGAAATCCACCACAGAACACCAGTATTGGCGTTTTTCAGCAGAAACGTCAATACGTCAAGAAACTACCAAATCAATAGACTCTATGGGATCTGCACGTTTGAAACCACACTTTGCATAAATACGCATCGGATTTTAAATATGGCGTCCAATTTCTCAATGAGAACAATGAGAAGTGCATGTTAGGAAAAGAAACCTACGTGCTGAAAAACGCATGAAATACGCATATTGACGGTCGTGTGTGGTTTCAGTGGTGCATTTATGCCCAGCGTTTCTTTTTTAAAAACGCAACATAAAAACGTCACGTCTGGCCTTGCCCTTAGGGGCCAGATCATAAATACTTATCATCAAAGGCTGCATCAGGTATAATAAACTGGGTAGGGGCAGTCAAATTCTAACATTTTTAGACATCACCAGTTGGCCCTGGGGAATTATTGGGCATTCTCTAGAGTAAAAGCTAGGGTGCTTCTTTGAAGGTTGGATAATAGAGAAAAATAGAAGATAGTGGAGAGCCTTAATAGGAGGCAGAGGTTAAAGGCCTCAGTAAAGAAGTGCCCTGAAATAAGGAGAACACCTTTGTGGAAATCAGGGAGAGGGACCCTGTGAATGAGGATCCAGTTAGTATAGACTAGCCTCTGTTTTAGCATTTATAATTTACATTGTATGGTCCACAATAAATGGTAATAAACTCTTTAAAGAGGACCTGTCACCCTAAGAAATAATTCCAAATGATTTTCTATCATGTTAGTTAAATTTTAGTTACACTATATTTATTATTTAAACTTTGTTTCCTTCAGTTTTGGAATTACACAATCACAGCAAACTGGCAGGAGCCATTTTGTAGACACGGTTATTAAGACAAATTGTATATCACCTCAAAATCTTGTGTATGCACCAGAATGCGGGGCCTAATGTCCATGCACAGTGTCCTACAGTATTATAGAGTCTGAAATGGTAGGAGTGCAGTGATATGTAGGAATTGCTGAATGGAAAGTGAAAGTAATTGACTGCCCCACCTCTATACCTCAGGCATAGACGCGTGGCAGATAATATTTGATTGACTGCTCAGATATTTAAACACCTTTATAACAGGTATGGATATTTTAATGAAAAAAATAATGTGTTCCATGTTTAATTTGCAAAGGACTTTCATTATGCAGCTTTTTATTCGTGGGTGACAGGTCCACTTTAAGAGATACTGAAAACCATGTTGTTTTTATTACGTCAATATAACCACCCAACAGTTTACAATAGGAAATGATAAACAATACGATCTCATATATATTTAGAAACTGTTTTCTAAAACAGGTATTGGACTTTATTTATACTTTGCTTACAAAACCTCCCACCTTTGAATCTGTTGTTGTCCCCTATGGATCTGCAGTGATGGTGTATATTAAATGGAAAATAAGGTACATGATGGCTGTAAACGTCAATAGGTTAATAGGAAAAACTGATTGTCAGAAAGAGATGTAATATGTAAGCAAACAAGAAACATATTAATATATTTTAGTGGGAAGAGGGATGTATCATTTTAGGGATACATTAGTCAACCAGGAGACAGCGGTAGTTATAATAAGTGCAGACCAGAACCACAGGAAGCACAATACAGAAAGTTTCTCTTATCAGCACAATGGTGAGCCACTGACTACCCCTGGTATGTCTTTCCCTGCCTTTACTCCTTTTATCTGGCCTACAGTGACAAGTCAGTTGAGGTTAGGTCAGCAGAATCAGCAGACAGCAGCCAAGAGGAAAAAGAGCTGGTAAGGGCAAGGGGGATTTAGTCCTTTAATTATTTTTGTGTGTATGTATTAATAAATGAAAAATTTATATAGCTCAACTAATGTATGCAGTGTTACAAAAAAGTGGCAAATGTATTAAGTTTCAAGAAATTAGAAAAAAAGTGATCTTCAGTGCAGTGGCCTTTCTGTCCTGAAAAAAGGGGAAAACCTTGCCTAAAGCAGCATTTTACCAGGGGTGGCAAAAAGCCACATGAAAAATCTCAAAAATTTTAATTTAAAGCTTCAGCAACTAAAAACTGGCAAGTTTTGGTGAAGAAGTGTGGAATGTATTTTTTTAAAATTAAAATAGTTGCCATTTTATAGCTTCACTGAAAAGTAATAGAACAATGCAACTTGTTGTTTGTTATTAGGGATGCACCGAATCCAGGATTCGTTTGGGATTTGGCCAGGATTCGGCCTTTTTCAGCAGGATTCGAATTCAGCCGAATCCTTCTGCCCAGCCAAATTAGGGGTGGGGAGGGAAGTTGCGTGACTTTTTGTCACAAAACAAGGAAGTAAAAATGTTTTCCCTTACCACTCCTAATTTGCATATTCAAATTAGGATTCAGATTAGGTTTGGTATTCAGACGAATCTTTCACAAAGGATTCGGGGGTTCGGCCGAATCCAAAATAATGGATTCGGTGCATCCTTATTTGTTATCAAACCACAGATTAAGGGCCAGATGTATTAAGGGTCAAATAGTTAAATAGTAATTTAGAATTTTCAAATGGTTTTTTTGGTGTCAAAATCCACACATTTTAATCCCCCAAATCGAATGGAAATTCAAATGTGAGATTTATCACACCGAGGTCCGTTGAATCATTTGAATATTTAATTTTCTTCCTTACATTCGGGTTTTTTTTTCGGAAAACTCGAATTGCAATTGAATATAATTTGCGGGTCGGGACTATTCGATCGAATATAAGACATTCAAATTTTTTCTTAACCTCCCATTCGAGTATATTCAAATTTATTAAAGTAAAAAAAAATTAACAAATTGGAAATTCAACCTTTGATAAATCTGCCCATAAATGTGAACACCGTTTCGGGAGAAAAAAGTTGCAATTTATTTTCTTCAACTGGGTTTAAAAAAAATTGGAAAATTGATATATACTGTAGGTATCCAACAGGAGCAAGGAGGTCTCTGCCCCCCCCCCCCAAGCTTACATATAATAGTGTGTTAGTGGTGTTTGATTTCCCAAATGTGTAATATTAGCAATTCATATTTATTGCCCAGTGGATGGAATGTTAGCATTTGATTTTACAGAGGAGTGGGCTGAATATAAATTATGAAATTCTTATATAGACCCACGCCTACCGCCCTGATGATGTCACAAAAGGTGCGGGGCGAGCAGGTGCGTGGCTATAAAAGCAGAAGTTGAAAGCTGGCAGTGTAAAGTGGGGCGGGGAGAGCAGGAAGGAGAGCTCGACCTGAACCCGCCCAACCTGCGGGTTCCGCGCCAGCCCATATCACTACACCTGATGCCCACGCCCAAGCACTGGCTACACAATTAGATGGCGAGGAGGAAGGCGGAATGTGAGGAGTGCAGTGACATCTAGGAAGCGCAGAATGGAAAGTGAAAGAGGAGAAGCAAGTATTATATGATTGACAGTTGAGACATTAAAACAAGTTTATAGGAATGGATGATTTAATTTAAAAAAAAGAATTTGGGTTTTATGTTTCATTTGCAAAGGACTTTTATTATGCAGCTTTTTCTGTCTGGGTGACAGGTCAACTTCCAAGGAAATTGCACTCTTTCTGTTGTTTAAAGGAGAACAAAAGCCTAACTAAAGAAGTAGCTAGAAATGCTGTACATTATGTTTTTGGCTTTTGTGCCAACCCAAGGCAACTACAACCCTTTAGCAGTGAAGATCTGTGTCTCCATAGAAGCCCCAGTAGCTCCCCATCTCCTTTTCTACAGATTCACTGCACGTGCTTTGTGTTACTGTCACTTACTGAGCTTAGGGGCCAACTCAAAATATACAGTACGCATAGAATATAAATGTCACAATATAAACTCATGAATAATAACTACAGATAATTACTACATGGCAGCTCAGAAACCAGTGCAACTAGCATCAGAATGTAATCAGCCTTGTAGCATCAGCTTATATTACAGACAAACCTCAATTTCTGCTTGATAATTTGCAACAACCCCTAAACTAAGCTGCTCAGAGCCCACTGAGCATGTGAGTGTCACAGACACTTTCCAAGATGGTGACCCCCTGTGACAAGTTTGAAGTCCTGGATCATTGCTGCTATTGAGATGCTGAAACTTTAAACTGTTGCAATAAATTCGGTATATAAAACATGGCATTTTTAACTATATTCATTTTTAAGGTTTAGTTCTCCTTTAAAAGCAAAAGTCATCAAATATATAATAAATCTGTGACGCCTGATGGCTACCCTTTAAGATTATATCTTTTTTTGAGCACCTCTATGGTCTGTGTTACAATAGATATCCTAATAGATATTCCCCAGAATCACAGTATGATAAGGGTAGCAATTTGCAGCTCTGCCATCCCCCAGGGAAATATATGCTGCAGCTCCCTGTCAGAAACAGATTACTCTCATCATATCACTTACCAACTAAGGCCTACTAATACCTTTAATTATTGTTGCAATAAAAGACCAAAGAAAGTCAGAGTGACAGGTCTTAACTATTCGCTAAATATAATTTAATCTCATGAAAATGAAATATGACACTGACATGGAACTTAATTAATATCATTATTCTGATATGGAAAATAACCCTTGAATGAATTTCTCATTATTTTGTATTATTTTAGGGGTGTCTGTACTAAACAATAAATTAAAAACAAAAATATGCTGATTGTGCAGCACTGAATTTAAGAGCCCCAGGAATCCCAGACTCCAGTACATCTGTACCCTTGTATGGCTGCCCATTGTTCATGAATGAAAGCACATATAGGGGTGAAAAACTTCGAATTTCAACGTGATTTTTGGCTACTTCGACCATCGAATAGGCCAAAATTAGATTCCAATTGAAAAAACTTCACAAATTCGACCATTCGAAAATCTAAGTACTGTCTCTTTAAAAAACTTTGACTTCGACACTTCGTCACCTTAAACCTGCCTAATTGCTGTCTAGCCTATGGGGGACCTCCTAGAACCTCTCTGAGTCTTTGGCTAAGTTTTTACAAGTTAAAGGTTTTTTTTGTACGATCCTTCGTATCGCTCGATTCGAAGGATTAAATTGTTCGATCAAACGATTTTTACTTCGCTCGAAAATGATCAAATGCGATGGTCGAATTTCGACGTTTTTTAACTTCGAAATTCGACCCTTAGTAAATGTGCCCCTAAAAGTAAAATAACATCCCCAATGCTATGTATAGTCATATGTGTGATCAACCGTTTAAACTAAGTCTATAGGGATCTCAAAGCTTTGCAATGCGTTTGCTTCTAGAAGAACCAAGAGAAAGAAAACTGAGCATCGCAAAGGTGTGTATGTCAAAGGAAACTCGCAGTAGCACGCAACTTAATGGTTCACTAGTTTTCAAACAATATATTTTTACTGTTGGTATTTAACTGTTTGACTGTTTGCATAAGGAAAGAATTAGGAGCAGGACATTTTTATGAACAAAAAACGTGACACGCTTTCAATGACAAGGCTCAGCCTCAATGTCAGCGCAATTACTTAGCTCTCATTTTTTATACTGCACCAATATATTCAAATACATTATATATTATTCACATCAGTCCCTGATCCAGTGGAGTTTACAATTGCACTCACTATGGCCGGTTTTAATAGAAACCTATTTAACCGCCTCTATGTTTTTGTGGGAGAAAACCCACTCAAGAACAGAGCAAACAGACTGAAGCTACATACAGCAGGGGAAATAAGTATTGAACATTTCGGCGGTAACAACCTAAGTAATCCACACATACATAGAACTCAAAACAAATAAGTACATATATGAAGTTATGTGTAATAAATAGGAATTACATAGGGAATAAGTATTGAACACACTTACTTAAAATGTAGTTATAGTGACATTAATTGCTCAGGTCTTTTAACACCATCGGGGTTTAAAAAATCACCAGAAAAAAATCAGACTTTAATTAATAACCCCCTAACTGTCTGCCAATCAGTGAGTACTGCCATCTCAGTACATGTTCTGTCCTTATATGTAGTTGGGAGACAAAGCACCCAAAAATATTTTCTGATTGGCCAGAATTAAAATCACAGTGATTCCAGTACTGGTAAATGAGAGGGTATTTTTGGATAAAGTACTGCCTTGTGCTTCAGCTTCCCACTGCAATCAGTGAGAATTGTGTTGGTGTTAATTTTGTATACAAATACCCAAGTCAGTCTGTGTATGGCCAACTTTAGCCTCACCCTCCACCTATGGCTGTAACTGTTTTGTTAGCAGGAGTTATGCCGAGGCATTTTCTGTACCCAGGAACATTCACAAAATATTTCAGGCACATCAAATTTACCAGTAGTGGTTATAATTTATGTTTGGTACATGTGGGGAAAGCAGGTGAGAGGAGGTGACAAAGGAGTCAACAGTTATCAATCAAAGATGAAGTCCAACTAATCATTAATTTTAATTGGTTGTAGACTGACAAAATCTAAACACATTTGCATTTGGGCTTTAGTTGTTAAAAATTGAATTCTACATTTTGCTCTTTGGGTCATTTCCAATTTATAAAAACATCAGTAGCCATAAAGTCCAAATTGGTGAGCTATTGAACAATAATGCAATCATTCAAAATTAAAAAAATAAATAAAACCAACAACAATTTTCCTAAGAATAAAGTTCTGTCTATTTTTCATTCTAGTTCGTTTAAATAGTATTTTGTTTAAAAACAGTTAAAATAACCATTTCTCTGAGGAAAGATCCAGGCAAACGTCCCATTCCAGAAACATGAACATGTTGAGTTTCAAACAAAGAAATAATATAATAACCTGGTTTCAGGGTTACCACCTTTTGGTTTGCCCCTTACTGTGTGATGACATGGGGGCAAGACCGAAAAGGAGCAGATCTATGACATGAAGCAGATGGGACTGTGATATAAACAAGGGCAGGGATGTGATGTTGGTGAGGAGACCTTTGTTTGTTAAATTATTGGAAGACCCCAGTTCATATTATTATAAAGCATTGTGTAACTTCTAGCTATATAAATGAATGATGATGAAACAGGGTAAAAGAGGTAATAGGCTGGAGGCAGGGGGAGCTCAGGACAGAATTGGGGTGGATCCGAGGTCTGAAGCAAAACAACTAGGGATTACATATTTATAGTGAGTACATTACATGTAAAATAATGACCATGTGGCAACCCTACCTGAGGTGTGTTTTAGGCTATTTACAGAGAGAAGCTGACTGAATATCGCTAGTGTTAATATAATTTGATATGGAAACTGCTTTGATTTCTGTGGGACATTCCTGATATTGACAACAGAGTCCACTGTCCTGGATCCTGACTGACATGTTTCAAGCTGAACCACAAAGTTTTTTCAAACTAATGTGATAAGGAGACATTTGACAGAGAGCCCAGAATACACCTGCACTTAGATAAAATTGTAACTAACAAGACTCTTGGGGAACTGAGACTAGTGACTTAAAGAGAAATGTCACCTTCATTAGTAAAAACTGTAATAACACATAAACATGACCATAAGAAATGTGTTCAAACCTGCCAAATTAAAGTGGGTATAATGGGCGTGTCATTTGGGGGTGTGGAGACAAAATAGGTAAGTCAACAAAATTCTGCAAGCTATGCACAGCAGATATTTTTCCTTCTTTACAATTTTCAGATGTTGGGAGGTATACAAATTACAGTTAATATTAGGACTGTGGGACTGACTGCCACCTCAGGAGCCTCAGGGGCACCCCTCAGGAGTCTTGCTCTTTTCTGTTGGAGCCATGATCATGGGGAGGTAAGGGAGAGTGGCAATAGTAGGAGTAGAGGAAAGGAGGAGCCTGAAGGAGGGTTGGCCGGCCCACTCTGTCCACTAGTTCAGGTAGTTGTAATCTCTACCTTTTGGGAGGAATGTGTGCCCACATGCTGAGGGTAGTGTGGGTAGTTCCTGACCATAGTTTATTTAAGAGGTGGAAGCACATGGTCCCTAGTTCTGGGGGGATGGGCTGGGGTTGATTGATCATTTCCCAGCTAGCACCAATCCAGTCAAATACTATTATTATTACAGGGTGTTATCACTGCAACTATAAGTAAATGGATGTGCTGGGGAACCTGGAACAGTAAGGAGAAGCTTAGTGCCTGAGGAAAGAGGGCCTTTAGTGACATCCAGAAAACCCTCTGAATAAGATAAATGTAATGGATAGCAGATCCTGTAATTGAACACCAGGAATAAAAGGCATGCTGGAGGTAGGTGGAAAGAGCAGTCTGTGCTCCACCAAGAAGATGCGTTGTGTTTCACCAGTTGCACCTTGCTTCTGACCAAGTGTATGAACTCTAGTGGGTAGGGACTCTGTCTGTGTGTTATTGCTTGGAGTACTTTTGAACCAGTGTGACAACCGGAAAACAATACCTGTAGTGTGAGAGTAAACCCCAAGAGAATGTGATGTGTTTATTCCACTGTACCTTTAAGAGTTCTGCTTATCATGCTGTTTAAAAAGTGGAGCGAAATATTACCAGTGATGTTGCCCATAGCTTTTGATTTCTAACAGTTTAAATATAATTGCTGATTGGTTGCTATAGGCAACAGTAATATTTCACTCCACTTTTTACACAGCATGATAAATAGACCCATATATATCTATATATCTATATATACGGATAGGTATCTGCTGCTATTTAAATTGTAAGCTCTTTGAGGTAGGGCCCTCTTAACCTCTTTTACTGGTTATTGGTTGCTTTAAATGTAATTATGTTCAATGTATAAACCAATTAATCTATTAATAATAATAAGTGTTAATAAACCCTTATTTGGTTCAAGAACCACTTCATTGTTTCAAGCACTGTTTGTGTTGGAATCCCTAAACTTTGTAGGAAGCCTTTATTTTCCCTTAAAGGATTACTAAATGCATCACTTGCCCAAATATTGACTAGTAGTGAATCAGGAATACCAACTCCAAAAACCCAGGCAAAGAATAATGAGAATAGTAAACGTTATAATGTATAAAGGAGACTTTGGTGATCCAATTAGAAGAATCAAGGAACCGGAGCACAGGATGACAGTGTAATGTAAACGGACGTATAACATCTGTATCATGGAATTTTTCTCTTGTAGTTGTGATGCTGGAACCTACAACTTAATGGGGTTGTTTACCTTCAAGTTAACTTTTAGTATATTAAAGAATGGACAATGCTAAGCAACTTTTCAATTGTTCTTCATTATTTATTTTTTTATAGTATTTTAATTATTTGTATTTTTGTTCTGACTCTTTCCAGCTTTCAAATGGGGGTCACTGACCCCACCTAAAAACAAATTCTCTTTAAGGCTACAAATTTATTGTTATTGATACTTTTTATTATTCATCTTTCTATTCAGTCCCTGTCCTATTCATAGCCCAGGCTGTTATTCAAATCAATGCATGGCATACCAACCAACATTTTGGAAATAAAAAGAGGGACAAAAAAGTTGCCCAGCGTAGCTCTGCAATTTTTTTGACCCCACCCATTTTTGTAACCACACCCCCTAATTACCATATTCATTTTACAAAATTTGCCAGGTTAGGGCATAGTTTGAGCATATTTCTGTGTTTTTTTTCAGTTATTACAGTTTTGCTAATGAAGGTGAATTGTCCTTTAAGCTGTGATTCTAACTTCTCCCAAGGGACCTGTTCTCTTATATTGTTACAATTACTTATTTGCTTCTCTCAAAATTGTTACAAAAGTATCTTATCTGCTGCTGCGGCTGTTCTAGGCTCTCTGCCAAAAGCCATATTAAGTAAGAAACATTGTTTCTTTTTCTGGCTGTTCAGTGCAGAAAAAATCTGGACTTTCCAGTACAAACCAGGGACTGCGGGTTGAGCTGTGAATAGAGGGACTGTTCCTCTGAAAATGGGAAAGTTGGGAGGTATGGCATGGTTGTTAGGGTAATTTGGACCCTAGCAACAAGATTGCTGAAATTGCAAACTGGAGAGCGGCTGACTAAAAAGCTAAATAACTAAAAAAAACACAAATAAAAAAATAAAATGAAAACCAATTGCAAACTGTCTCAGAATATCCCTACATTATACTAAGAGTTAACTCAGGTAAAAAAACAACTCCATTAAGAAAGACAGAAAGACAAACCCTAGCTAGATTGTAACAGAACGCTGCTTGCTTTATATAACTGAACACATGCTTTACTAGCAACATGAATTGAAAATATGTGGAAACACTGCTGCTCAACCCCTCTAGTCTCCCCTTACTCTAAGTGGGCGTGTCTCATCAGCTTCCCACCAGTTCCTGACTGGCCGGCGCTGACTTCATTCGCGTGCTGCTTTGCGGAGTGATGTCACTTGCAAAATGGCGGCGACTCAGGCGGGTCCCGGTCATCTGCGGTGCTCCGTTCTGATATTGTACGGGGAGATCCGCCGGGGGCCTGGTCTTGTGCGCAGGGCGGTGAGTGAGCTAAAGAGAGGTACGTGCCAGAGGGCGGAATAGATATAAGGCGTATGGAGAATGGGTCCCTCCCTGCATCACTGTCTGCTGGGTGATGTGCTGGCCATTGGCTTTTCACGTACTGCTAGGGGATGATGCTCATTCACGTCATCTATATGTTTGGCTGGCTGTGCATGTTAATTGCTGGGAGGCATATTTGTGGCATATAGCTGACTGTATACGGCAATACGCTTTTCTATTGGTGCATGTGGGTAGCTGTCTGGGTGTCTCATGGGCACTGGACTCGTGAGTGGAGTAGTAGTATGGAATCTTTGGATAATGAAACAAATGTTGATTTTCCCATGCAAATTTATTACATATGTTCCTTTAAAATACTTTTTTTTCATGTGTAATTGTTATTACTGTCAGTTTATAGTCTGCACTTCTGTTTCCCTCTCTTCACACAATGTAGCCCATGCCAGTTGATTATTAGAGAAGGAGAACTGCTGCCGCATTGCTTATAAGGGCTATTCCACACGGGGAGATAGCGACGCGTTTGCGGTCGCGGCGACAAAGCGCCGCGACAGTCGCCGCGACCGGCGCAGGCGACAGTTTTGTATGGGCGCCTATGTAAAAACGCCTGTGCTAACCACACGAGGCGATGCGCTTTTCAACAGTCGCCTGAAAATGCCTCGCCAGGCTTTTTCAGGCGACTGTTGAAAAGCGCATCGCCTCGTGTGGTTAGCACAGGCGTTTTTACATAGGCGCCCATACAAAACTGTCGCCTGCGCCGGTCGCGGCGACTGTCGCGGCGCTTTGTCGCCGCAAACGCGTCGCTATCTCCCCGTGTGGACTAGCCCTTAGAGTCAGACCCCGAGAACAGCAAAAGGATAAAACATTATTTCTTTTACCTGGAAATGACACGCATAGCTTTACATTTATTGAACTTTGTAGTATACATTGGAAAGTTGCTTAGAATGACATTTTCTTTCATTACTCCAAAAAGTTTTTTTTGGGGGGGGGGGGTTTGCGTTCCCTTTGATTACATTTTAATAACCATATGGTGCAAGGTATCTGTAAGGGTAAGGTCACATTGAGCGTTTCAGGGAGATTTAGTCGCATGGCGACTAATCGCTTCATCTTTGCGCGACCAATCTCCCCAAACGCCTACCCTAAATGTGTATGTTTACATTAGCATAAGCTTTTGTAGGTACGCTTACCCTTTATGCTTTAACATCTGGACATGGAAGCTTTTGCATAATAGGTACAGCATGCAGTGTAGTGTTTGCATGCCTAATATATGCATGCAATTTAATGCCAAGTGCAAACAATAAGGCCTATATATAAAGAAATAATTGCAGGAATCAGCCCTGGAGCACCTGCAATGACATTTGATTAAATATTGAGTTTAAATGTGTTTAAACTGTTGAGTTATTCCTTCCCTCTTATTGCTGTGTGAGTTACTATGTGTTGATATTCCTGTCAGAGCAACAAGCGTTGATCTATAAACACAGTGTATGGGTTTGTAGTTAACACTTTGAAAAGTGTTCACTTGTGTTGGGAGCTTGGAAAGATAAAAGCCGCAAGCAGGAAATATACAAATGCTTGACATATGTTTCCGGATTACTTCATTGTTATCTTGTGCATTCACAGCTCTGACTTCTCATGTCTATTCGTAGGCAGTTTTTTTGACATAACATATGTCTGTTACCCACCCACATGTGGCTCCATGCCTAGATTATTTTAATTCCTAAAGTATGGAGACATTTTGGCTACCTAAATATGTAAAAAATACATTTTGTTTCCGACTAGTTGTTGTTTTGCCAGGGCAAACCACTCAACGAGACATATTTTAGTATTTTAATGTTGTCTTTTGTGTTGGAACTTTGCCCCTTGTATACATCCTAAATATTACTATGCAGTTTAAAGGGATGCTGTCATGGGAAAACATCAACATGCATCAGTTAATAGTGCTGTTCCAGCAGACTTCTGCAGTGAAATCTGTTTTTCAAAAGTTAAAAGGTTTTTTTGTTTTTTTTTATATTTAATTTTGAAATCTGACATGGGGCTACACATATTGTCAGTTTCTCAGGTGCCCCCAGTCATGTTACTTGTACTCTGATAAACTCTAGTCACTCTTTACTGCTGCACTGCAAGTTGGAGTGATACCCACTCCCTCCCCTCCCCACAGCCCATTACCAGAACAATAGCAAGGTAACCAGAACAGGACCCAATAGTAAAAATCCATGCACCACTGTGACTTCTTCAGTTATATTGAGTAGGAGAAACAATAGCCTGTCAGAAAGCAGTTCCATAGTGCAGCACTGGCTCCTTCTGAAAGCACATGACCAGTCACAATTAACTGAGATGGCTGCCTACACACCAATTTTTACATGGTAGAGTGAATTGTTTGCAGTGTAAACAGTGCAATTTAGAAATAAAAACGACACCATAAAAATAATGACAGAATCCCTTTAAGTCAGTGGTCCCCAACCAGTAGCTCGTGAGCAACATGTTGCTCTCCAACCCCTTGAATGTTGCTCCCCATGGCCTCAAAGCAAGTGCTTATTTTTGAATTTCAGGCTTTGAGTCAAGTTTTGGTTGCTTAAAAACTAGGTGTACTGCCAAACAGAGACCCCTGTAGACTGCCAGTCTTCATGGAAGCTACTAAATGTCAACCACAGCACTTATTTGGTACCTCCAGGGACATTTGTTATGCTTGTGTGGCTCCCCAGCTCCTTTTACATAGGAATGTTGCTCACGGGTAGAAAAGGTTGGGGACCCCTGCTTTAAGTCATTGTGTGACATACAGTATGATGTTTTATTGTGGCTAGTTTTAAATGACTCGTTTTTTTTTTCACTAATTTTTTTGTACGGCTAGTATTCTGTTGCTGTATTTTTAACTTTTACAGTGTAAGACCTTTTTTGTCAGGGCCTTCTTTACTTTTTGAATTGAGTTTTTGGCTGTATGTAAATCTGTATTTTAAAAATTTATACCCATTTATTGTTAAACACTGTGGAATATGTTGGTGCAAATACATAATAATAATAGACTCTTTCCTCTAGCGATAAAGGACATACAACATATTAAAATAGGCTTCCGCAAAAACTTTTGTCATTCAAGCGAGATCCGGGCCAGTGGAACACAGCTTGAAACTCCCTTGTAAGAGCACTAAAAACTACTGACAACCCCCTATCTTTTAACAGTACCTACATAGTCTACATCTCATGTTGAATACATAGGTACTCCTTTTCTGACTTCAGTAGAACTAATCCACAGTTTCACACAGCTACAGCCACTTGTCGAGCAACTTCTCTGCTTCTCACGTGTATGGATGTGCTATGTCTCTCCTCAAACACAGGTTAGAGCCCTCCTTTAAACACTGTCTTCTCTCCTCCACGCACTGTGAGATCAGATATTCTCCTTTATTCTACATAAGCAGCACCTTTGTCCACAGTGATTTGCAGGATCAACTCTATAAAAGGTAGCAGCCTTTAACACACCTGCTAGGAGTCAACCTTAAAGGGACAGTATACACCTAAAAACACATTTGCTTAAAATTATGCCTTGTCTTGTCTTTTTTTTAAAGAATGCGTCTTTCAAGTCGATGTAGTTGCACAGTTCAAAATATAATCCCAAGGACAAAATGCATTACGTGATACATGTAGTATGATTACAAAACTTATTTAAAAACCAACGTTTCAATCACTACTTGAGACTTTTTATAACTCCGAAAACAGGAATACTGTCTTGGGTTAATTCCTGAAGCACCAATATATATCTTCCTACCAGAATGTGAGACATGTAATGAGAGCTAATGTCAAATCAGCAGTCCTCAAACAGGCATCCTCATGAATTTTGTAACAAAGCATTAAAGTGCAAATGCAGCAAAATGCTTTGAAAGAGTGTTGGGGGTGTCTGATTCTTTAAGTAATAATTTTAGCGTTTCTAACCCATCTTTATTGTTAAGCAAAATTACATTACGGTTATGTTTTAGAGTTGCTTTTCATTTTGCATATTTATAATACCTTAGTACGGGAAAAAATACATAGGGAAGCGACAAGGCATTTTCCTCCCTGTGCTGTAAAAGGCTGATGAAGACAGCATAGAGTCAAACCCAAAACAGCCAATAGCACAGATAAATCAGGGAAATGTAGCTAGAGAAATAACTTATTTGTTGGCATGAAAAATGAGAATATAGTCACAACACAATCCAGGAAGAAACAAGCTTGTGCTGATCTTATTCTCAAATACTTTTCCTGCATTTTGGCAAAAAAGCATGTCAGGCATGTTTTCTGATTGGTTAATTTAAAGTCATACATGGCTATTAGCAGGGTTGAATGACATAATTACAATTACACAATTAAAAAAACCCTTCCCAAATCTCCTTACATTGTACTGTTTATTTACCTACTACACTTAAACCTGCTCTAAGTAAATAATTCCAGTTTTTAAAATTTTCTTTTTTCCCTCTAATAATAAAACAGTAAATTGTACTTTGTGTTAACTAAATTGCATATATCTGTAATTGGTGGCAAAACAAAACCTAATGGGTTTATTTAATGTTTAAATGGTTTTTAGCAAACTTAAGAAATCTATTTGTAATTTGGATCACCGTACCGATCTGGAAAACGTCAGGTCCCAATCATTATGGATATTTTCTGGCACTTGTATAACATTAACAAAAGTTAAACTAGCTAGATGCTCTTGTATAAATATTGTGTTTCAGGGTCCCACTGGCCTGGCAGTGTGGCACTCCTGCATAAAACCAGCATCATTATAGCACTTTTAATAGTTGTTTTAATTAACTATCAATATCCACTTGTCTAAAATGGTTATTTGAAAAATCTTGTAAGAAAGGGTATCCAAAAGCTCAGGACTAACGCAAAAGTCCCGGTCACGGCTCACACTTCTGCCTATAAAAGCTGCCTTTCGCTTCTGGAGGAGCCCTCTGCTACTTGGATGCCGGTGGGATGGCACTTGGAGCATTTCCTTTTCCGAAGTTGTCTGAAGTTTCCTCGTGAGGACCAGTGGCATAGCCAAGTCACAGGCCGAGGTCAAAGCCAAACAGGCTGAGCGGTACCAATTGAGTAACCACAAGCGTAGTCAGGATTAACAGGCAATGTCAAGGACAAAATCAGACTTAAATAACTGCACACAGGAACTATGAAAATAGACCTACGTTTGGCAGTTCACAATTGTCCGCTAACCTTTTAAATGTACAAATTTCTCGCCAAGTGCAATGACATCAAATGTGGAACAGCTGGAAAAAGCCCAAAAGGCAAGAGCAGCATGAATGTCCGGAATGCTGCAAACAACTCAAAATGAATCCCTGGACCTCTCCCATTGAATTAAACAGCAATTTTGCAGGTTTTAGCTGGCAAATAGTCATTTGAGTTCTTAAAGGGCCAGAGTATGATAAACCTCGAAAATCAAATTAAAAACTCAAATAACTCCCTAGTCGAATTCGACAGTTTTGACCATAAAAAAAAAATCTAAAATTTCAAATTTGAATTTTTAATTCCACCATTGATAAATTTGCCCCTATGATTAAAAACAAAAGTTCCCTTGCAAAGACTATTAGAATACAAACAGTCAGCAGTCTTTTTAGGGTGCTTCATTATATCCCATTTGAATGGCAATGCCTCCAATATCTTCAATATCTTCAAACCAATTATGTGGGCAAGCCCCTGCTCACTCCTAGCTTCTGGTAAGGGTGGTGGCAGACAGGTAGGTTAGTCGCCCAACGACAAATCTCCTCTTCTACGGTCGGCTAATCTGCTATCCCATTGGTTAAAATACAAATCGTTGGCAGGATCACTTCGGATTTTGGAAGTTGCCTTGAAGTTAACCATCGGGAAGGCAGTACAGGGAGATTAGTCGCCAGCAGAAGAGGATATTTGTCGCTAGGCAGCTAATCACCCTCGTCTGCCACTCGCTTTATGCTTATTTTTTGTATTTTGACCATGGTACATTAGGGCTGTCTGCATAATACCTTTGTAAACAATAGGAATGTTGCTACTAAGAATTATTTAGTATGCACTTTTATAGGAGAGAGGGAGAGATCATGACTGCAAAGATTGGCGGCTGGTATATTATGCCAAGGTCATCACTCTGACAAAGATAAGCTGATCAACCAAATGCTGTGCCTATACAGTGAAGCTGACTTTATTCGATTTTTCAGTGAGTGCATTTCAAACCTGCACTGTGTGTGCAGAGCTGTAGTGTTAGACTAGTTAATATTAAGGCCCAGATATTTATAAGCCTCCCATGATAAACAGTTAAGATTCACTCTGCCAAGTATGAAAATACTTGTGCAAGTAGCACCTTTTTGAGAGGTGAAGTCAACCTTAGGAAAGTGTCTCTTGAGATATAAATTGTGCTTATGTTTTTTTAGCTGACAGATCTATCAAAATATCTGAACATAAAATATCTGGACATAAAACTGCTGTCCCTGTTGAGGCCACATTCTAGAGTGTTGAAATTCCTCATCAGTTTGAACTCCCACTCCTTATGCTCTTGTTGTGTCCTGAAGTTACCCATTAAAGGAATTGTTCAGTGTAAAAATAAAAACTGGGTAAATAGGCTGTGCAAAATAAAAAAATGTTTCTAATATAGTTAGTTAGGCAAAAATGTAACGTATTAAGGCTGGAGTGACTGGATGTCTAACATAATAGCCAAAACACTACTTCCTACTTTTCAGCTCTCTTGGTTTACACTGACTGGTTACCCTTGTTACCAGGCAGTAACCAATCAGTGACTTGAGGGGAGGCCACATGGGTCATATCTGTTGTGTTTGAATCTGAGCTGAATGCTGAGGATCAATTGCAAACTCGCTGAACAGATATATACCATGTGGCCCCCCTTCAAGTCGATGACTAGCTCAGAGTTATTGAGCTGAAAAGCAGGAAGTAGTGTTCTGGCTATTATGTTAGACATCCAGTCACTCCAGCCTTTATACATTACATTATTGCCTAACTAACTATATTAGAAACATTTTTTATTTTGCACAGCCTACCTATTTACACAGTTTTTATTTTCACACTGAACTGTTCCTTAAATAGTCTTAAACTTCAACAAGTGTTGGGAGTTGTATTGAACTGCAAGTATGAGAACAATGAAGACGTAATATACTAGATTCCTTTTAAAGGATAAGTTAAATTTTAAAATAAGTGAATGTAAATTTGATGAGTGCCATTCTAAGCACTTAAGAATTTACATTCATTATTTATTTATTTTTATTCCAAGATATTAAAGGATACATGTGAATGAATTTTAATACAACAGCACCACCTGCTGGCCATTTTCTCACCATTCGGACCACCAAATAGTCAAAGAAGTTGTCAGGAAAAAGAAAGAGGCTACTCTGATGTTATTTTTGTTAGGAAAAAAATATAATTTCTAAGCAGAAGAATATCAGAGCAGCCTCTTTCTTTCTTCTGAATACTACCTTGACTGCTTCGTGGTCAGAAAATGACCAGCAGGTGGAGCTGTTGTAACAAAATTCATTCGTGTTAACAGTACATGTTTCCCTTAATATCTTGGAATAAAAAGAAAATAAAAATTGAATGCAAAGTGCTTACAATAGCACTCTCATCAATTTTACATTCACTTGTATTAAAGGTTTACTTAGTGCAGTTTAGCCAATTTTATGTCATATAAGTAATTCTTTCTCTCATTGAATAGTTTAGATGCAACGAGAGACCAATACTGATGGAGCTTTTGACAGCACTTAAGGGTTCAGTGAGTAAGATTGTTGTATCATTTCTCAGCTGCACAGCTGCTGTGTCCATTGAAGGAAGTTGCTTGCAATCCTTGTGCAGCTCCTTTCAACTTAGCTGGTTGCTTAGACCAGTGTAGGGGGCTCCTGGTAGTTGAGATGCTTAGCAGGTACAGCTCTTGCATATAGACAAATACAAGAGGTCCTCTGCACTCAACCCATTATCAATATATTAAGACAGATGTTTTGTGCATACTGCTACTGAAAAATGCCTTACCCTGGGATTACCTGACTATAGTTGGAAGGGCGGGGGCTACAACATGGAGCTGGTCACTAACAAGGGAAAGTTGTGCTCACCACTAATTTTTAAAACCATTAGGTGGGGGTGCAATGAGGCTGTGACCACAAAATACATATAGACAAATACATATATTTTAGGGATGCACCGAATCCACTTTTTTGGATTCGGCCGAACCCCCGAATCCTTAGCTAAAGATTCGGCCGAATACCGAACCGAATCCGAACCCTAATTTGCATATGCAAATTAGGGGTGGGAAGGGGAAAACGTTTTTTACTTCCTTGTTTTCTGACAAAAAGTCACACGATTTCCCTCCCCGCCCCTAATTTGCATATGCAAATTAGGGTTCGGATTCGGTTCGGCTGGGCAGAAGGATTCGGCCGAATCCTGCTGAAAAAGGCCGAATCCTGGCCAAATCCCGAACCGAATCCTGGATTCGGTGCATCCCTAATATATTTATATACATACATATATTTAAGTTGACCAACTACGTCAAAGTCATCCCATATCTGGCCAGTCCTACACTCAATTTTCATCTGATTCATTAAGAATTCTATTGCTTCATTATACATTTTACAAAGGGACTAAGTTTTACATGCAACTTACTTGCTGCTTTCAGAGTAAAACTTGGCTGCCCTTTTATTAGACACCAGTGGGATAATCTGATTATAGCTGGGAGCTGGTCACTGCTCCTGTATAACTATAACAAACAAGGAAAAATTGTGCTCACCACTAATTTTTAAAACCATTAGCTCTTACGTAGACAGCACGTTTAGGGAAGTCTGTTGCAATGTCTGCATACTTTTTTACTTTTCCTTATTATCCATGCTTTAAAAAATTGGTGATCCTTTACTAGCATCTCTCTCTACCTGATCTCTACTGTGACGTAATGCCTAGCATTACTTGTTTCTTTTCACATACGTAGCATCTTTCTTCCCTTTCTCTTTGTCTATATTTTAACTCAATCCCTGTTTGGCATTATCCATGCCAATTCTCCTCTACACAGCATACATCATCTCTGTATTGCCCAAACTCTGCTCTCTTTGCCTTTCTTCCCCCAACTACTGTGTCTGGCTACACACGAAGGTTGGTGTGAGAAGCAGGTTTCATATACAGATCATACAACAATTGCATTTCCTTGAATTTTTACACTGACCAGCTGCTTGACATGGGGTAATCCTGTGATCTGAACTTGAAGTCCAAATAAAGAAATATCATCTATTTCTAAGTAGGACTCACAGGTGTGAGTATCTACAATGCCATGTTGGTGTGGTCAGTCAGAAATACCTTAAAGTTTAACAGCAGCAACAGGGACAATTCATTTCAATGATGATGCTTGTACAAAGAGATTTGTGCCCCTAATTAAGGACCAATTCTGCAGTAAAATGTAAGTTTGTAGTAGCTCATTAAAAAAGCCCAAGTTCCAGATATGTGCTTTGTGTTAATAAAAATATTGCAGATATCTACATTAACAACTTTGGATGGCAGAAGGTTTACTGTAAGGGTTACTGGAATTCTTTTCCTGGAATGTTATCAAGTTATTTATTTGTGAGGTCGATTTCTGAAGTTATATTTTAATAGCGATATTTTTATTTATTTCCTTCACAAGGCTTCTGTTCATGGGATATCGATCCATCCTTCTGTAATCTAGATGAGCAACTAAAGTTGTTTGTATCCCGTCACTCTGCCAGTTTCTCCTCAGATGTGAAAGGTATGAGTATATGTCATTTATTGGTATTTAAGTTCACAATCAGCATTGCATTCGCCCCTGCAACTGTGTCTCCAGTATCTTAATAAAAAAAAGTACACCCATGGCTGTATTCCACTTCCCCTTCTCTTATAGTAATTACTAGTAGATTAGAAATTAGAAATTAGAAATGTGATTAGAAATGTAACCTTGCAGGTGAGATTTTGGAAAGTATAGATGAAAATTAATTAAAAGAGCAATAGAATATGCAACAGTGCAGATGTCAAAATGCCACATTTACACAGTAAACAATGTCAAATGTTATCACAAAGCAATAGAAACCCATTTGGTGGTTTTGTTCAGCTTTACTTTTTTGCTTCTTTCTTTGCATTTGGCTGATTCCAAAAATTCCTAGCTAAACTCTCAGAAGCCTCATGCCAGGAGTTTAAACATTATCATTAGGGATGCACCAAATCCAGGATTCGGTTCGGGATTCGGCCTTTTTCAGCAGGATTCGGCCGAATCCTTCTGCCTGGCCGAACTGAATCCGAAATCTAGTTTGCATATGCAAATTAGGGGTGGGGAGGAAAATTGCGTGACTTTTTGTCACAAAACAAGGAAGTAAAAAAAATTTTCCCCTTCCCATCCCTAATATGTAAATTCGGGTTCGGTATTCGGCCGAATCTTTTGCGAAGGATTCGGGGGTTCGGCCGAATCCAAAGTAGTGGATTCGGTGCTTCCCTAATTATCATCAAAGCCTTATGCAGTTAGCATTTTTACACAGATGTCAGATGGGAGGATTCTAACATTGTCCTGCTCTGTGAGACACCCAAAGTCTGATCATATTTGCACAAAGCTGAAAATTTGGTCTGAGTGTTCCTTTACAGAAAAACATCCATTAGTTGCTATTGTATGTGTCCTTAGAGGAGAATTGGGTATATACAGCAAGATCAAATTATCCTTTTAGAATGCATGCATTCATGCTGCATGGCTAATATTAGTCAAACTGCATATCACACTTAGTTGCATTTCTATATATCAGACAGGAAGTGTCTTGGCAAATGCAAAACAGACAGGTAAAAAAAGTATTTTTATCTTGCAATAGTCACAATGTTTTTGCTGGCTTACATCTGTTTGAATGATCTTCACTTTGAGAGGAGATAAACATCTAGGAAATCCTTTTCATTGAGCTGATCCCCTAATTTTTAGTGTGAATATTTTGCTTAATTGGTGCAAATATATTTTATGGGCAAAAGTATCTAGCCACACATTTAATTTGTAGAATAGGCTATGTTAACCACACCCATTGTAGCAAAAAGTTTTCAAATAAGCACACACCTAGTTAATATCCAGCAACAATGTTGGCAGTAGAAAAATGGTCATTGGCTGGACTAATCAGTGGTTTTCAGCAAGGTATCTACATATTCCACCTCTCCGACAAGTTTTTTTTTTTCCGTTTTCTGCACTATTAGTACTGTCTTTGCCAATAGGATTGGTGGAGATGTGTTAGGAGGACAGATCAGTCACAAAGGGGTTAACAAAACGCGTATAGTGTCCTTTGTTGAAAATGTAGTCCCAAACAGTCTGTGAAAGCAACAACCACACACTTTAACAAGATAGTATTCCGTGGGTAAGCAACTGGACATCAGCACCATAAGCAATACCAAGCATTTGCTGATGCGGTGTAAAAGTCGCAGATTTTGGATTGTGGCACAGTGGAAATGATTTTCTGGATTGAAGAATTGCTTTTCACTGTCTGGCAGCCTGATGAATGAGTTTGGGTTTGGTGGGTGCCAGAACAACAGCTGGCTGAATGAGTAATGGCAGTTGTGAATAATTGGGAATTGGGTTCCTGATTCCATTGAAAACAGTGCTACATTGTACAATGGAATTCTTAAATTCTTTGCTTCCTACATTATTCTGCTTAAACAAAAATGCCTTTTTGCAAACTGTTACTACAAAGTGAGGATAGTACAGAATTTGTCATCTGAGATGGGCATGGAAGAACTTGACTAACTTATTTTCTGACCTGCACATAACTCTGTCCTAGACAGATTCACAATTAATCTGAATGCTGCCTGCAAGCCAGGCATGGTCATCTAGCATCAGTGGAAGCAATCCCATAAATAATATCCCAGCTGTCCCTGTGTATGAATACTATTTTTTTCCACTATTTTTCATTGGGTGCATGTATTTCATACTTATAAACTTTTATCTTTTTAGGGCAGAGAAGTCTTCATCATGCAGGGGATGTTTTAGAGACAAATGTTCTGATTAACCCTTCTAAGAAGTCTCTGTGTGAAGAGGTATTTTTTCTTTTCTTTCCTTGGCCTTCTGTCAAACACCTTTTACATTTCAAAACCCAAACCTACTCCTGAGAGATTACAGACTTTGAGGAGATACTGCTTGGGTACATTTGAACTGAAAACGTTCATTTGAACTGAAAATGTTGACTAAAGGACTTTAATTGTGAAAATTGTCACTTTTTTGTGCTTTTCTCTCTTGCATTATGGCAAGGATTCAGTATATACTGATCAGAGCACTTATTTCAAAGTTTAACAACTACCATTGTTCCCAGGGAGGCTTTTGTCTATATTTGCTTTGAAAGAAAGAGTGTAAGTGTAAGAAATAAGAGCATCACAAGAAAACCATTTAGTTTTTAGGGAACTGGCAAAAGAGATTAGTCACCTGTAATAAATGTTTGCTATCGCGGGCAAACTAGTCTCCTTTTCCACTGGCTATAATGTAAATCGTTGGTTTGGAAAACATATATGGCACTTCGTTTTTCCTTAGGTTGCCTTGTGAGGCATACTTTAGCATATTTAGCGTTCCACCACTGTCAAGCAAGTGATATTCAGCCTGGAGTGTCTGCTAGTTTTATATGGTGACATTTGTGTTTTTGCTCCCCCATGACCGCCGTAGTGGTCCTTTCCAGCTCTTTTAGATCCACCTATACACTCTGCAAGAAAGTCCTGGCCCAGTCTTAGGGCAGAGACACGCGGTCAGTTCGGGGAGATTAGTCGCCCCAATGAAGAGGAGATTTGTCGTCGGACGACTAATCTGCCCGAATCTGACCCTGTGTGTCTGCCCTAATTAGTATTCAGAGAAAGCTATTTGCGAACTACCTTTGACAGGTCATTCATTGGTTTCCCTCCAGTGTATTGTGTAGGTTTGGCTGTTTTGATTACTGTTAAAATGTATAATATATGGAACGTAACAGCATAGTAATCCTGCTAGTCATGGGTGTACTTAAAGCATGGTTTTGACAATGGGTGAAAGGGTTAATGTTCCTTCTTAACTGTGGGTTTATTTGATTGATGAAGTATACAGTGTGTACTGTATTTCCAAATAGGTATAATACATAACCCAGAACTTGCTTAGATTCAACTATTCCAATGCAGGCATCTGTTTTTCTTAATAAAGTACACAAGAAAAACAATTATGCTTGTTATTTGTTAAATATTATTGGAATTATTGGCAGTGGTGTTGGCTTGTAACGCTACAATAACTGTTTTAATGAAATTTATTTAGAATGTTTCTGAATACGCACAACTTCAATCTATATTTGTTTCCTTAGATTCATAAATTGATTTGCTGTGAGTCTCAACACAAGTTACTGATTTTCATTGGCCCATTCCTGGAAGGAAATTGGGAGTTACTCCTCCAAGGTGGTGAAAACTTCTCAGTGAAAGACTTTATCCAGATATTTGCTGACAAGGAGGTAAGTCTCCTTGTCTTGTCACCATTGCAATCCTACAGTCACCATGTGATGCCCTGAAATTTCAACTCCTGCTATCTCTTCTTAGATTGGAGAGATTCTGAGCCTGTCTGACCCCTCTACACATGCCAACCTAACTGTAACCTGCCCCCAAAACTGGGATGTGTCTCAGCTCGATAAAGGGAGCCTTCAGGATTTCATAGAGATGAGATTTAACCCAGCACAGCTGTTGCCAGAGACAGAGGGTTTGCAAGAGCTGGCAGAATACCTTTCAGAGTCCTTGGAACCTTCCTCTCCATTTGAGCTGCTTGAGCCTCCCTCTACTGTGGGCTTTCTGAAACTTTTTAAACCATGCTGCTATGTATTCCCTGGAGGCAGAGGAGACTCTGCCTTTTTTGCTGTAAATGGGTTCAATATGCTTATTAATGGGGGTTCAGACACTTTATCTCCTTTTTGGAAACTGGTACGCCATTTGGACAGAATAGACTCTATCCTTCTAACTCATATGGGCACAGACAGTCTGCCTGGGGTCAACAGTTTGTTACTGAGAAAGATAGCTGAGGTTGAAGAGGATCCTTCTCAAGGTCCACAAGCTAATGAGGAGTGGTTGAAGAACTTGGTTTCTCCAGAGCTAGGTGTTGTGTTTTTCAACACTGCAGAGAAGTTAATCAACCAGGAGGATGATCCCAGTGTAGTAAGGTGTAAAGAAGAAGCCATACTCGCTCTTTGTTGTTTGGAAAAACTGGGAATTCAGCCAGAGCCACTACACCGAGTTAATGTGCCATTGGTGGAACCGACAATCCTATTCCAAAAGATGGGAGTGGGACGGCTGGAAATGTATATACTGAATCCTGTCAAAGGCAGCAAAGAACTGGAAATTCTGACCAAGCAGTGGACTGGATCTGAGTCACTGTCGGGCACAGATTTACCCCTCACTTGTCTAGCATCTGCCTGTGTCCTTCTAGTTTGGCATCCAGTCTCTTTCTCTGAGAAGATTGTACGTGTTCTGTTCCCAGGATGTACTCCACAGGGCAAAATTCTGGAGGGGCTTGAGAAATTAAAGCACTTGGAATTTTTAAAAGCACCAGTGATAACTCGTAAAGATCTGGAGATAGTTGCTGAATATAACCTTTCAGAGCGAAATAGCACCAAACCCAAACGAACAGAGAGTAAGGAGAGCTTGAGATCTGGATCTGGTAGGCATAGTGCCGAACTTAAGGTGAAACATGAGAGAAAGGAGACCAAACTAGAAGTGAAGGAAAAAAGTAAGACTCTCACAGACTCCATTAAAGATGCAGGCGATAAAACAAAGGAAGCCAAGAGTAAAGCAGAAGGTATAACTGAGAAATCAAAGCCTGATTCAAAGTTCAAGGCGAGCAAAGATAAGGTAACCATTAAGAAAGATCAACCAAAAGAGGAAAAGAAGCCTCCGGTTAAGAAAGAGGAGACCATAGCTGACAGTAAAAAGGAGCCCACAAAACTGGAAGCCAGGAAAGGCGTAAGACACTCACTGAATGTGGGAAAGTTTGAAACTCCAAAGAAGGATGATGCCAAGAAAGAGAGCAGAAGTGATGATGGGAAGACAGTCAGGGCAAGTGGCAAAGATCTTAAGAAACCTGCAATCACACCTGCAGACTTCAAAAGACCCATGTCCAGAGCTGGCTCCTTAAGAAAGGAAACTATAGTAACCAAGAAGGAAAATAGCACCAATGCTAAGATTACAGAAAAGGGCAAAGTTAAACCTCAGAAGAAAGAGACTGGAGCAGAATCTGCAAAACCATTACTGGTTTATGCTGAAGATATCAACCCTTGTAGTACCTTGGATAGGAATCAAGAGATAGAAAAGAATTATGAGAACGGAGTTTGTGACCCCAAATTAAATGGAAATCTCAAAAACAATGATCCTGAAGCTGTGTGTGTTGTGAATGGACTATGCTCAGTAGAGCCAGAGAGCCCCAATGGATTTCGCTATTTGGAGACAAGTCCTTTTAAAAGTTTAGCCACAATATCCCCTCTTGCAAAAACTCCTAAAAATGAACAGAGTGTCAATTTTGACTTGACACCCACAGGCTTAGAAATACAAGAAAAGGGCAAAGTTGCACAGCATGGAGCAGATGGGTTGGAGGATGCCTATGGTAGCTCTGAAGAGAGAACACTGGAGATGGCATCTCCAGCAAGCTCAGGCAATCACTCCCCAGCAATTGTTGATCACAATGAAGATCACTCCATGCCATCTGGAGAAAGCAAAGGTTTAAACATGTCATCCTGGAAGGTACCCCCCAAATCTTCACAAGAGAATTCAAACTCCTCTCAGGGTAGGCAGACCAGTTGCTTATCCTTGAGCCCCTTTCGAGACGATGTTCCTGATGTATCTCCAACTATAACAACTACCTCTTTGCCTGCTGAGGTGGGCTCACCACACTCTACTGAAGTAGATGAATCTTTGTCCATCTCATCTTTTGAACAGACCCTACCCCCAGTTAGGGAATCTCCTAGAAATGTCTCGCCTGTTGCTCCTGCTCCAAATAGAGGAGGGTTGACACTTCCTGTACATCCTACACACTCTGCTGAATTCGATGGGCAGTCTGAAAGGTCTGCATCCCCCCATGATGTTGACTTATGCTTGGTATCTCCGTGTGAGTTTGAACACCCTAAATCAGAAGCTGCACTCAGCCCACGTGACAGTGACAGTGATCCTTCGCAGGAACTTGCCAAACCTACATGCTTGACTAAAGACACCCAAAATGGGTCTGAGACACCACCAACTTCAGTCAGTGAGTCTTTGCCAACCATCTCTGACTCAGGACCAGATGAATGCCCTTCTATAGCTCTGGATGGAGAGTCAGATGCAGAGAACACGCCAAAAAGTCTGGACCCCATCCCAACACCTCTGCATGACCCCTACCCTGTTCCACCTCACCCAGGCACATGCATGGTTGACCCAGAAACTATCCCTGTAAACCCCAAGGAAAAAAAGCCTCAAACACGGCCCTCATCCACTAACCTTAAAAATGATAGTAGTAAAGTGAGAGGGACACCTGGCAAGCCTCGAACTACTGGAACAAGTAAGGGAGCTGTGGGCAAGAGTGAAACATCAGACAGGGCACCACACTCTGGGACTCGATCAAAATCCTCTCTGAGCAGAAGTTCTGCTAATGCTTTAAAACCTACACCTGTAGCAAGTCGCACATTTTCAGCAGGTAGGTAATATAAATGAACCATATAGTTAAAGGGATTATTCGCCTTTTAAAACACTTTCATTAACGTATCTTATTTTGCTATTTAAATAATATAGGGGATCTAAATATCTATGAGTAAATGTCTTAAAATTATTATTTTTTGTTAAAACGGGTATGGGATTACGGTTATCCAGAAAGCTCTGAAATATGGGAAAGTCATCTCCCATAGACTCCTTTTTAATCAAGTAATTATTTTTTTCTAATTTTTTTTGTATTCCTGTAATAATAAAACAGTACCATGTACTTGATCCCAGCTAAGATATAATTAATCTTTATAGGAAGCAAAATAATCATACTGGGTTTAATTGTTTAAATTATCTTTTAGCAGACCTAAGGTATGGAGATCCAAATTACGGAAAGACCCCTTATCTGGAAATCCCCAGGTCCCAAGCATTCTGGATGCTAGATCCCATACTGTAAAAATAAATTGCAAATATTATTTAAATGCGAAAATACATTTATTATATGATTGTGTTTTAAATTTGTTGTAAATTCTTTCCTTTAAATATACTGCTAACTTGCACTTTTCCTCTTTCTCAATTTTGGGGTTCTGCTTTGCTCATGCTCGGACCTTAGCTTCTGCTGCTACTTTTCTACTCCAGAACCCTTCTGTGTGCTGTCTTTCTGTATACAGATGTGTTTATTTCTTTCATTCATTTTATAAAAGTTGGTCTATGAAAATAGCCTCCACTTTGAACACACACACTAGATCTGTCTTCTTCAGCCTTTTTTGTGTTTTAGTACAGAATCTAAGACTTTTTAAAAATATTATTATTTTATTATTATATTATTTTTTTAGCTCATGGCTTACCACATCACTCTGGCTCCTCTCCACCATCTCCTCCAGTGTATGTTGACCTTGCATATCTGCCTGGAGGTCCCGGAGCCCACACCGTGCAGGAGGACTTTTTTAAGCAGGTTCGCTCCTCTTGCTATGTTATCAGTGGAGATGATCCAGGCAAGGAAGAGGTTACCCGCAGAATCCTCGATTCACTGCTAACCGGTATAAGTCACTGGTCTCAAGAAATAAAGGTCTGTATATTTTGGAATATCAGAACAAAACTTCTTCAGATATTCAGAACGTCAGATATTGCCCGTGTGCTTTCTCAAACATTACCCTCTTAAGTATGGAAATATCTTAAAAATGCCATTGTCATCTAGCCCAAGTGAGAACTGGAAGCGACATCACTGGTTACTGTAAAGATATGATGCAATCTCAGCTTCACTTCTACATGGAAGAAGAAAAACCACCATTCCTTTCTATGTATATTAGGTTGTCATCATGACAACCTTCAGAATTACTACAGACTTTGAAAAATGCATTATCTTTTACAATTTAAGAACTTGGGTTGTGATGGAACAATCTTTGACCAGTATTTACCACATTACCCCCAGTACATTCACAGGTATACATGTAAATCCCTATGCTTATAATGCTCTGGTTACATTTGTTAAGCCCAATTGGATGATTTAATGGCATTTTATAGATATTTTCATACCAGAGGGAGTAACACTAAAGAAAGGGTGCAGACAGCTTCTGAAACTGTATTACATTTTAAAGCCCTTTAAGCGTTTTGCTTTGGGACATTCTGGATATGCTTTGTGACAAAATTAACACACTGTAAAGTAGGAAATGTTTGTGTGTATTAAGTGTGCTTATACTCCAACTGTACAAGTACATGGAATAACAACACATAATCCTCATGCAGTTAAACTAATATGTTTGTGTTAAAGGAGAAAGAAAGACAGTTTATTTCCAATAGATTAGCCACAATAGTGCAAGCTAGAATGCTATATTTATTCTGTAGAATGCTTTACCATACCTTGTTAAAGCACTCTAGAAGCTCTCACTGTTTGTTTAGGATAGCAGTAGCCAGGGCCGCCATTAGAAATCACGGGGCCCCGTACAACAAAATTTTTGGGGCCCCCTGGGCCCCCTCCCACACTGACGACCAAGCTCCGCCCCATATCCCGCCCACATCGCAGTTAAAAGACCACACAGACATCAGCGCTAAAAAAGTAACCCCCCCCCACACAAGTTGTAAAAAGCTATTGATGGTCAGGGCCCCCTTATAAAAAAAAAATTGGGGCCCCAAAAAAAAAAATGTAAAAAAACTAAAAAATAAACAAACATTGGTGGCAGGGGCCCCCTTCTAAGTTAAAAACAAATTGGGGCCCCAAAAAAAATTTGAAAAAAAATTAATTTTTTTTTGAAAAAAAAAAAAAACATTGGTGGCAGGGGGCCCCCTGTTAAAAAAAACTTGGGGCCCCAACAAAAAAAATGTAAAAAAACTAAAAAATAAACAAACATTGGTGGCAGGGGCCCCCTTCTAAGTTAAAAACAAATTGGGGCCCCAAAAAAAAATTTGAAAAAAAATTAATTTTTTTTTGAAAAAAAAAAAAAAACATTGGCGGCAGGGGCCCCCTTATAAGTTAAAAACAAATTGGGGCCCCAAAAAAAAAATTTGGAGAAAAAAAAAAATGGTGGCAGGGGCCCCCTTACAAGTTAAAAACAAATTGGGGCCCCAAAAAAAATTTAAAAAAAAAATAATTTTTTTTTGAAAAAAAAAAAAACTGGTGGCAGGGGCCCCCTTACAAGTTAAAAAAATTTGGGGCCACCAAAAAGAAAATTAATTTTTTTTAAAAAAAAAAAACCCAAAAAAAAACAATGGTGGCAAGGGGCCCCTTACGAGTTAAAAAACAATTTGGGGCCCCAAAAACAAAAGTTTTAAAAAAAAGATTGGTGGCAGGGGCCTATAGAATATTAAAATAATACATTGGTGGCCAGGGGATTAAAAAAAAAACAAAACACAAACTGGTGTTCAGTAGAATTGAACTCATGGCTTCAGTACTTCAACTTCGCCTCCTTTCGTGACTTCGGGTCTTTTCACCGCTTCAGGACTTCGGCTTCGGCTGTTTTCGTGACTTCGGGTCTTTGCGCTGCTTCAGGACTTCGGCTTCGGCTGTTTTCGTGACTTCGGGTCTTTTCGGCGCTTCGTGACTTCGGGACTTCGGCTTCGGCTGTTTTCGTGACTTCGGGTCTTTGCGCTGCTTCAGGACTTCGGCTTCGGCTGTTTCCGTGACTTCGGGTCTTTTCGTCGCATCGGCTTCGGCTTTTCGGCACTTCCGCATTCGGCACTGAAGAGGCAAGACGTACGGCTCGGGCGCTCGTAAGGGGGGCCCGGATCTTCAAAAAAATGCAGCGCTGCCGGGCCCCCCTTCATGCCCGGGCCCGGTACGCTTGTCCCCCCTGTCCCCCCCTGATGGCGGCCCTGGCAGTAGCCATATGCGACAGAACTTCCTGCATGATGGAGGAGGGAGAGAGGAGTAAATGCTCAAGCCCCTGCCGTGCAAGCTCTGTAAATTCATATCACTAATGATGTATGTAGAGATATATATATATATATATCACTTTGAGAAAGGCTATAGGATTAGTTGAAATGTCACTATATTTATAAATAACTATAAATTTTACAGACCTGTGAGTGCTCGCCTTTTTCCAGGATATCTTACTCACTTTGCTGATAGCACCCAGGCACCAAACACTTTTCTTACGAGTAGTCCCGGGCCAACATATATATATATATATATATATATATATATATATATATATATATATATATATATATATATATATATATATATATATATATATATATATATATATATATATATATATATATATATATATATATATATATATATTTAGGAGAGGTACTGGGTTACCTCAACATTTAATTTCGCAGAAATTGCATGGAAGCTAATTTAGTCTGCTGCATGCATCTACTTCACTCATTGGGGATGTGATTTTATTTATATATTTTTTTTTTTATAGATAAGGTAATGGCTCTGTATAAGTCAGATGAAAACTGTCTGGTAGTCTTTTCATAGGCAGTACAATATCCATCATGTATGAACAACCATTAGTCTGCAATATTGTTTTTTGTATCAATGTATTTTTCCCCATTTTCCTGACATTGCTGTTTGTGCTTCGTTCATAGGTGACCTTGATACCAACATATGAGTCTGCAGTAGTCCATGAATGGTATAATGATACTCATGCTCTCCAGCAGTCATTGGGAGTAACTGTTTTGGGCAGCACCAGCGGTGTGTCTATGCAGGGTGAAACCTTTCGTGCCTGCAAAGTGGAATTCTGAATTCCTCCAGCATTCCCAGTCCATAACTGGACAGTGCACCTTGTGTTTGCTACAGGCCATTTCAAGTTTTTTTTGGGCTGTGTGTTGAGTGGCACACACTTCACTGGCTGTTGTTGCACATGCTTTATAAACAGTAGCTGGCACACTGCATCAATCACTAGTTGTAGAAGCCTCCACTCTGCTACTGTACAACCTCACATAAGACTGTTATTTTCTCTTCCTTTCTGGGCTGCCACTGTGATGATGGTAAATGTCTTTGATGAAAATTTACTCAATCGCAAATTGAGCTTCATCACCAAGGATGGAAATTGGTGGCATGTGAATGACCGTCATTTTTTTATTAACAGCCACGTCACAACAAACGTTTCACAGCAAACGTTCCATTTCACTTTTTGATGTTTACAGGTTATTGTTGTGATGGAATTATTTGCTTAACCATGTTTACTGCAAGAGCTGCAGTTTATTTTAGCAGCAAAGACTTAATTGTGCTCACAGAGGTAACTCCTTGTCCTGTTCCACATTTATGAGAGAGGTTGTAGAAACACAAGGACAAAGATTACCTATTGTTTCAGTGACCACAAACTCATCTGTTTTCTTGGAACTTACTCAGAACTCTGCTCTGAATAACCTAGTGGACTAAAGATTCAATGTTTGGAAGCTATATGCATTCCAAGTACAAAAAATGTGCATCGTAGGGTTGTCAGATATTATTTTTTTTCTTACATTCACAACTCAAAGCTGTCCTCGGCTTCTTGGGGAAGTGTGTGTTTTTTTGGTAGGAAATTCATTTCCAAAAACAAAATACTATAGTTTGGAAGAAAACATTAGTGGTAATAAAAAAGGATGGACATTTATTTGATAAATCCAGCCAGGTTTTTTTTACAATTTAAAATGGACAACGTTATCGATTTGCTATGGGGTTTGAAAGCACATGCACAATGTGAATACAGCATGAAATCTTTTTCTTGTCTGCTTTTGCTTTCCCAGCACTGCATGTTCTTCAGTTTATGGCTGGCATCCTTGACCAAATTCATATCGATCATGAACCATATTGGCTCAGATTAAAAATTTAATTAAAGCTCTCCTTTATCTTTGATGATAAAAAGATTAACTACCCATAGACCCAAAGTATTTTTACGGTTTAATATTAGCAGGCCATCTTTTACATTTATTATGTACTGTGCTACACAATTCACTTGAAGGAAAAAAACGGTCCATTGTTTCCATAGCCCTGGTTTTTGTTTGTTATTTATTTTTATACATGTATTCTTGAAACTTCATATCTGTCCAGTACTACCCCTGTATTTAATATATATATTCTTTTCATGGTGCAGAATAAAATATACA
Source organism: Xenopus laevis (assembly GCF_017654675.1). Classification (NCBI taxonomy): domain Eukaryota; kingdom Metazoa; phylum Chordata; class Amphibia; order Anura; family Pipidae; genus Xenopus; species Xenopus laevis. The sequence continues at coordinate 101,327,529 of NC_054372.1, forward strand.
TATTGAGAAATGTTTCTCACGTAAACAATAATATTTTGTTTCCAGAGCTCCCCATAATTTAAGGGTATAATTTTTTTTTTCAATTAAGTAGTATTGAATGATAATGGATTTTCTCTGGTTGTATTGAAGTCTAGGATTTGCCAAATTAGAGCCAGCCAGGTCAAATTTATGTAAATAAGTCCAAGTTAGAGCAGCTAAATAACACTCCATATCAACTTTAAAAGGCACTTGTTCATGGATGTGTGTGCCTTGACCATTATTATAAAGAAAGATGGGGACCAATGTTTACATATTTTTGGTATTCTAGGGATGCACCGAATCCAGGATTCAGCCTTTGTAGGCAGGATTCGGATTCAGCCGAATCCCTATCAGATTAACTGTGTATATTGGGTATGGGTTTGTCATTACAGGGTCTACATCCAATTGCTGTAAGCAGTTAACAATTGTCCTTCAAACAATAGGTCTTATTGTTTTAAAATCAATGAAATTAAGGGCCAAAAACAGTTTTTTTGCAGAATTATCTTCATTCTGTTCCAATTGTCTATCCCTATTCTGTCCCTTAACCAGATTTGTCCAAATTATATTTCATTCACTTGCTCTTCCCACGGGTTGAATATCCATGCAAGAATTCAGGTTTTTGTAAGCTCAAAATGAGATGTGGTTCAATGTCGTTTGGTTTAGACTTGCATTGTCTGCCAGTTAACCAGTACATGTATGGGATCCTTTATCCAGAAACTTGTTATCCAGAAAGCTCTGAATTATTTCCTTTTTGTCTGTAGTAATAAAATAGTATCCTGTATTTGATCTGTACTTAGATAGAATTCATCCTTGTTGGAAGCAAAACCAGACTATTGGGTTTATTAAATGTTTCCATGAATTTCTAGCAAACTTTAGGTATAAAGATCCAAATTAAGGAAAGATCCATTATCCAGGTCCCGGGCATTCTGGATAATAGGTCCCATACCTTTATTATGATCAGCAATGTATCTATCATGTCTAAACATTAAACAGCTTTGCAGGTAATGTGAATGCTTTTCTACTTCCTATCCATTTATCCATCTGTAGAAATATGTGGAGACTGGGAGGGGAGGTTATTTGCAACAGGCCTCCCAATGCATTTTACAACAGTGCCCATAATATTGTTTGGCTGGTTGTTCTGTGTGTCACACTAGATAAGATTGAGCCCCACCTGCCAGGGAAGCCCTCTGGGTGGTGAAATGTTTTTTCCCATATAGATCGGACATCTTTTTGCAAAAATGTTATATGGGATCCTTACTGTGAATTCACTTGGATTTTGGACAAGTAAATTAAAAAAATATATTACCCAATCAAGTGCCCTGTGTGTGCTTGTGTTTCATGACAAAAATGTAGCTTATTGTTAATAAATAGTAGTAATAAATAGTACCAATGCATAGCTAAAGTGAAACAATACGATATATGCGTAAGAAGCATTCCTTCGTTTTACATTAATTGGTAGCAAAAAAAAAAAGAAATACATTGCTGTTATATACTGACGCAACAGTAGGTGGCAGCATATAACAGAAATGTAGAGTAAGCATGTAACAAATCGTGCTTTAAGTAAATGTGTACAGCAGGAGAATTTCTGGGAATCTATTGACAAGTGGGTGTTGTCTGGGTATATGAGCTACAACAGTGAATTAAGTTATATCAAAAACCAATATGATTATATTAATTATGTTGTCCTTAGAAGATTTAGATTTTGTTGCAATTTGACCTGTGGGTTGTCCAGTTTACCTTCATGCTGATTGGTCAGATGTGGCAAAACCTTCAAACAATCTACATGAATAACTTGGGACTACGTTGCCTGTGCCACTACATAGCAACAAGAGTTTCAAAGATATCAAATGAGTACTTACCTATTATAGCCCCTGTCCCTACTTCCAACTCTGCGTTTCCACCTGCCCCTCTTTTGACCCTATCTACTCCCCATATTTTACTAACCATTTATATATGAAGTAAACTACAGCAAATACATGTTTTCGCCTTAACTTTGTTCACATAAACAGCCTTGTAGATTTTGCCAGATAGTGATACTGACACAAAAAAACTACTCTTATAATATTGTACATTTAGTTACCTATAGGTCATGTTGATTGTTTTTCACTGATAAATCTGCTTTTGTAAGTAATTGTTAGTTGAAATTCCTAAACCTGACTGTTTTGCCAACCTCACTGTCCCATTTCAGTCTATCAGTTAAAGTTTCTAATGCTAACGGACTCCTGTTGCACAAATATGGCAGTCCCTCATAGAGGAATATGGAGGATCAGATAGGTAATAAAAAAGCATCGGGACAATAATTTTATGGCAAAATGATAAATAGCATGCTCAGACAATATTGTGATAGATGTATAAAAAAAAGTTTAATTTCTGGTGTCCGTATACCTTTAATGAATACAGCCAGGTTGTTTCTTTATGTCTCGGTTCTCTCTTGTGATCACAGTTGAGTGGTCAAATTTAACTACCTGGGGCTGTTTGCATATTTTGCTACAAAAAAAATGTAGCTTTTATATCTCCAAAGAGGTAAATAATACCAAACAATACATTTACATCAAGAATTCAGTTACCCAGTTTTCTGTTTGGCAATCGGTGCCAGTGAAATTGCTTCTCAGTTTATTTGACCAAGTGTGCTGAAGAGGATTATGTGTGCACAGCCAATAGACCAAGTCTAGTCAGAACAAACAGACTCCAAACAGCCCTGCACACTTCACTCTCCATGGATCGCTGCTTTTGCTGAAATAAAGCCTCTCTCTACTCTTCCACTTTACCCAGTACTTTTTTTAGCCTATTCTACATCACTTTACTACCCAAGCCCTATGATTTTGGATTGTGTGTTCCCCTGTAAACTAAAAGCATTGGTTCTAGAACAGTGAACCCCAACCAGTGGCTCTTGAGCACCATGTTGTCCCCCCAACCCCTTGGATGTTGCACCCAGTGGCCTTAAAGCAGGTGTTTATTTTTGAATTTCTGGTTTGAAGGCAAGTTTTTGATGTATAAAAACAGGTATACTGCTAAACAGAGCATCAGTCCATATTGAGGCTAGCAATAGCCAGTCATAGCCCTTATTTGGCACCCCCAGGGACTATATTATTGCTTGTGTTTTTCACAACTATTCTTACATTTGAATGTGGATCACGGGTTATAAAGGTTGGGGCCCCCTGTTCTAGAAGGCATAGGAAGCACAACAGTCCACTGGCAGGCTCGTGGGGCCCATGATTTGGCTCTTTGACCAGGGCCCACCAAGGGCTTAAAACGGTCCTGGCCCCAACTGATCCATCTGGACCAATCAAACTTGTTCTCAGCAGACAGATTATGGATACAACCCAAAGTTAATTAACATTATAACATTCTTCCAAATCAAAGGAATGCAACAGAGCTTTCCCTACTGAAAAGCAAAATCTGGAATTTTATTTGAAATAATACATTTATAATTAACATAATTACACTTCATTACTTTTATAAGCAGGCCTGAAAGTTCCACATGTAGTTAATTATTTCAAAGCTGCTAGAAACTCCTTTTGCTTTAGTTATTTACAGCATCTGCTGGTTGGTCAAAAGTTATTTACTGCATCTGCTGGTTGGTCAATATACACAGATTGAATCTTTGGTTCAGTGGTACAATAGGAATTTACCTGAGTGAACAGCTCAAGGTAATATATTATTTTGCTTGGAGTTATGGGGAGTTGCCCTAACCTAATGGCTTGCAAAGGCACATTGGAAGCAGGGCACACTTTAACATTGCTATAGCACACCCACAGGTGGACTACATATGATTTCCATGAAAAACTTTCTCTCAAACCATTTTGTACGCTTATTCTTCTTCCTCTGTATTCACCACTGTGTGACCAATTGCTCATGGACATGTGGAGGCTTATTTATTAAGGGGGTTATTTATCAAAATCAAAAAGTCAGACCAAACTAGAATCCACAGTTTACCCTTATTTAGCATTAAAAAAAAACACAAAAAAAATTGGATCGGGAAAAAACTCAACTTTTTCGGAGTGTCACATGAAAAATCAGAATTTTTCGGATTTGATGGCCAAAAAGACAGATTTTTTTAGTAAAAAAGTCGGAAAAGCCCGAAATGTTCGGATTATCGTACAAAACCCAGCGCAGACCATAATATAGTAAAATTGCAAATAGGACCTCTGCCATTGACTTCTACAGGTTGAAGATGGCATATTTTTGGATTCTGACTTTTTGCATCCTCGGGGTGAATTAAATCTCGAAAAATTTGATTTTTTTTTTTCCACTAAATTCAGATTTTATAGTAAAAAAAACGTTTGCGTTTTTATGATTTGTACTTTAATAAGTAACCTCCTAAATGTCGGATTTTAGAGGTTGCTGAAACCACGACTAAACTCACCAACTCTAAGGGCTCTTACACATGAGCGTTCTGACCTGCGTTCCGTTTTTTGGCGTTCAGCCGCAGGGGAGCGCAGGAATAGACGCAAGTCATTATTTGAAATGGGGCTGTACTCACTCAGGCGCGTGTAGGCGCCGAACGCAGGAAAAACGCAGCATGTTGCGTCTGAACCTGCGTTCGGCGCCTGAGTGAGTACAGCCCCATTTCAAATAATGACTTGCGTCTATTCCTGCGCTCCCCTGCGGCTGAACGCCAAAAAACGGAATGTAAGAGCCCTAAAGCTACGATTGTCATTGAATTTATTAAAAGATCCGAATATAAAAAGTATGAATGGAAAAAAATGCTGAAAGATGCTCTAAAAAATATGAATACCTCGAAAACCTATAAAAATGTTACTTTTTCAAACAATTTCTAGTGGAAAAAAAAGAATCTGAAGTCAGAATTGATTTAAAGAGATCCAATCTGATCAGTGCAGCCTGATCAGTGTTATGCTGTTATCAATTTTGATACAAAGATTAAATATAAAGTCACACAAAACATTTTATTCTGTTTCTTTCACACAGTATATTTGCTTATTGTTTTAAAATGCATAGAATAAAATAATGGCAAATACGGAATTTTCTGTTTTGTTGTCCTCATTCTGTTCCTATTGTCTATCCCTATTCTGTCCGTTAAAGGAAAACTATACCCCCAAAATGAATACTTAAGCAACAGATAGTTTATATCAAATTGAATGACATATTAAAGAATCTTACCAAACTGGAATATATATTTACATAAATGTTGCCCTTTTACATCTCTGTGCTGCCTCAGAGATCACCTGACCAGAAATACTACAACACTAACTGTAACAGGAAGAAGTGAGGAAGCAAAAGGCAGAACTCTGTCTGTTAATTGGCTCATGTGACCTTACATGTGGTTTGTATGTGTGCACAGTGAATCTTACGATCTCAGGGGGCGGCCCTTATTTTTTAAAATGGCAATTTTCTATTTATGATTACCCAATGGCACATACTACTAAAAAAGTATATTATTATGATAATGGTTCATTTACATGAAGCAGGGTTTTACACATGAGCTGTTTTACTCAGTATCTTTTAATAGAGACCTACATTGTTTGGGGGGTATAGTTTTCCTTTAATCAGATTTCTGCAAATTATATTTCATTCACTTGCTCTTCAGATGTGTGGAAATATCCATGCTAGAATTTAGGTTTTAATAAGCTCAAAAAGAGATGTGGGTCAATGTCTGCCAGTTAACCAGTCCTTTATCCTGAAACCCGTTATCCAGGAAGCGTGTCTCCTATATACTCTATTTTATACAAAAAAAAATCGAATTTTTAAAAATTATTTCCTTTTTGTTTGTAGTAATAAAACAGTAGCTTGTACTGGATCTGAACTAAGATATAATTAATCCTTATTGGAAGTAAAGTCTGCCTATTGGGTTTATTTCATGTTTAAATGAATTTCTAGCAGACGTAAGGTATGAAGATCCAAATTATGGAAGGATCTATTATCTGAAAAGCCCCAGGTCCCGAGCATTCTGCCCTTGGATTTTGGACAGGTAAATTAAAAAAATATATATCAAGTGCCCTGTGTGTGCTTGTGTTTCATAATAAAAATTCTTCGTACAGCACTTTGTAGTTTAAAAATGCCTTAATTCACAATTTCATGGCAAACCTGGTCAGCAACATTTCAGGCCGATGTGGCCTTTTATCAAGCTATAGCCTTTGTTATTGAGCACAAGCCCTTATGACATATAAATGTAACAGCTATATCTATTGGTCAAAGAGTGCAATGACACTCCCCTGCCACACTGCTATATAGTGTTGTGCAGGGAGTGGCCTCTTCCTCTTTGGCTCCTGGTGCTATGCTGCTAGGTGGTTCCCATTGAGTCTGGGATCACCAAGGCCCCAGTAAAGTCATTTACTCCAAAGGGACCTGTGGAGATCTAAGTCGGGACCAGGCAACCCGTGAATGAGGGATAAGTCAGCACAGACTAGTTCTTGTTATAGACTCTCTAGAGAGAGTAAGACCGATAGCATTACTCAGCAAGAGCAGTTGTTGCTCCGTCGAGGATTGATAGCAGGGAGTAGCGTCCCACAAGGCCTGTTTGCCTTTAGAGCAGGGAACTCAGTTGATAGGTATCTAGGTTAGCAGAGGACCCTGTACCCTACCTGATTGATCCCGATCCCCTCACTGGCAATGTCGGTCAAATGGGAATTGATGTACACTTGACTATTGATTTCTCTGTGAGTGATAACCATCTTGTTGTTCCTGTGTGATCTGCTTGTACATTACCATCCTGCTGTGTTATCGACTACTATCACCTCCACTCATACGTGAGTAAAACCTGTGGTCATTTGCTTTAGGCATAATAAACATCCACCTTTTGTTTCACCAAGAAACTCCTGGCGTCCATTCTATCTTTTATAGCACTTAACCTGCCTGTGTGTTGTAGTTATACTACACCTTAAAGGGATAGCTTCCACTTGGCGAAGGCTCTGACCCTGTTGTGTAAGTCGCATGTAGCCAATGCTCTACTCTGCTAGTGGGTATTTGACTAATAATAATAATAATAATAAAGCCAAATAGGTGTTACACATGTGTTAGCGACCCTCACTGTTTATATACTGTATTTTCTATGTACATTTTGTATTTAATTAAACCTAGAATTGATGAATCTGACTTGAAGAGATCTATTTAGCCAAAAGCCTTGCATTATCAGTCTAATATTACAGGTATGGGTCCTGTTTCCAGAATGCTCGGGACCTGGGGTTTTCCGGATAACGGATCTTTCCGTAATTTGGGTCTTCATGCCTTAAGTCTACTAGAAATTAATTTAAACATTAAATAACCCCAATAACCTGGTTTTGCCTCCAATAAGGATTAATTATAACTTATTTGGGATCAAGTACAAGCTACTGTTTTATTATTACAGAGAAAAAGGAAATCATTTTTAAAAATTTGGATTATTTTGATAAAATGGAAGCTATTCGGGGGTTTCTGGATATCGGGTTACCGGATAAGGGATCCTATACCTGTACTAATATTTTAGAAAATGGTAAATATAGATAATGAATGTAAGTTTACTTTCAGTAAGTTTACATCAGTTTTCTGGGGGTATTAATCTCCTTTCAGACCGATTAAAAAGCTTTTTTTACAACCTTAATTTATACCAGAATATTTATATACTAAAGCCAGGGGTCCTTTTACCTTGTCTTAAGTGATACATACAGTTTGGACCCCCTCCCCCATGTCTCCTGTCACCATAAGTCCATCCCAAAGGTTGCATTATTTTAACCTTGAATACTAGTGCTTTTTGCTTATCAAAGATTGCAATTATGCTCGCTATACTAAGGGCCCTTACTCACGGGCATTTGAAGCTGCGCTCTCCTGCGTTCAGGTTTTATGCGTGCAGCCGCAGAACGCCGCAGCCACAGATGTTAGTTAGATATTAGTGATGAGTGAAATTTTTCACCAGGTTTCACCGTGAAAATGACACTCATACACTCCAATGGGAGAAAAAAAATGTCAAAGTCAAAAAAATCTAACAAGGTTTTTTTCAGGTCGGTATTATTTTATCGAATTTTAGACGTTCTAACTTTTTCATAAATAATATACCATTCGAATTGTGAATAAAGTTGTATTTATTAGAGAAAAATCAGATAGCTCTAAAATTCGACCTTTAATAAATGGGCCTCCCCATATTATGCAGCCTTTTCAAACCCTTACAGTCATATTTCACAATTTTTCGTGTTGATCTGACATTTTTTTTCCTTTCAGTCACACAGATATTCAGTTTCCAAGCTTGGTTTTCAAGATTTCTAGTCTATATTTATTTATATAGTTTCCTGTGTTCATGTCAGTGTGGAAAGGATGTGATTTATTGAATGGTTTATAGTATAGAAATACTGCCCTGGGTTATTATCTCATTGTATTTGGGTATATCAACATGGCTTATCAGTTACAGCTCTAACTGATACCATACAATATCTGCTCTCTGCAATTATCACTTGCATTGATATTCAGTGTACCTAATTAACTTTCGTTAGTTATACCTTAACCATTAGTAGTAGATTTTTTTTTAATCATGAATGCACATAGTAACCATAGCTTTAGGTATAATAATTGCAATAATGCTCTGCTGTCTCACCTTAAATTGAACGTTTTTAGACATTGAGTCCTTTGGTTAAAGTTAATGTCCATGAACAATTCAACTCTGTAATCTGCAGGGCCTTCCACATAATCAGCATCTCGTAAGGCACAAATCGGTGCACCATCAGAATGTTTCTGTAATAGCAGGGGTCAAATGAATCCACACGTGCCAATTGGATTCCAAAAGTTTTGATTCCCTCATGGTTATTGGGTTTAAGACCAGCCCTTTTCAAGCACATCCCTAGATAGGCATCATCAATGGGGATGAGAGGGATATGCTGTGATTCCCTAAGTATACAATTGGCTGTGAAACTCGATATAAGGATACCTCCACCTCCGCAGTAAGGATCAAATTCAGTTCGATTAAACAGTGTCTCTGGAACATAGTACTTGCTGTTTGACTCTCGAACTGGAGGCATACCTTCATTCAAAGCCCCTACAAATAGGTGGCGCTTATTTCCGCCTTTGCCTAGGCTCTGTAGGTAAGATACCACATTAATAGTGTTTACAAAAACATCATCATCCCCATTAAAAATATATTGAGCTCCAGGGCACCTGGCTTCCAACCAGCTCAGGAATATAACCTGTTTCAGAGTTAAATTATAGAAGGTGTCATAAAACTCCCACTGTAATACATCATTATACACCTGACTCTCGGTACTTATCAATTGCATCATCCTCTTCTTCTCTATTTGTGGTGTTGGGATTCCAATGAGGAAAATTCTCTTTACTTGAACTCCATTGTAGGTTTTCTCCACTCCCCATGTCTTTCGCACAGCTTCCCGGCGCTCATAGTTCGCAGGAGAGGATTTGATGGCGAGCAAGAGGAAGACTTCCTTTGAGTTAGCTGCTCCACCACACTTCATGGGGGAGTCATGGAGTAGTGGGAAGTTCCTGCAATGTTGGTAGGTCAAAAAATCCTTCATGTTCTGAGGTTCTTTATCAAAATTGGTGAAGCTATGGGCAGAACTGTTTTCCTTGCATTCAGAGTGGGGTAACTCGATAGGTTGGTTTGCCAAAGGAGCATGAGCAAAAAACAACTCTTCTTTTTTATCAGTAACTATATTGGGGTCATAGAAACTATTTAAGTGCAAAGCAACATGAAGAGTGATGACAGATGCTATTGATCCAAGTAGAAATTTACAGAAATGTTTTTTCAGAATTCTCCTACAGAGAAAAAAACTTTAGGGTAAAAATATGAATGGTGGTGACATGTGTTAATGCGAACTTGTTATGTTATAATCTATATAATACTATAACATAATGTGCGTTATTTGTCCCAAATGATAGTTTTATACGTTGTCATAATCTTTTGGAGGAAACATAACTTTTTCAGTAAGAAGTTTTATTACATACACTGTGCACTGGTGCAAACTATAACATTCACAATCTTTCTTCCATTGTTGGAGTGTTTGCTAAAAGTTTCTGAGTTTGCAATATTACATTTGCACAAAGGCATACATTTTTCACACTGGAAATAGTTTTTCCTACCAATTTTTATTACATTCTCCCAATTTGTGTGTAAATTATAAAATTGACATGGAGGGCCTATTTACGATTGCCTGTGCATTTTTAACACAAGCTTTCTTCAATAAAACCTCACATGAGTTTCCTAATTCACAATGGGGTTCAAACCCATCATTTTACCTTAACCTTTGGAACAAAGAAAAGCTTTGGCGACTTTTAGGTGAGCTTAGAGATGCACCCTGAGTAAGTCCATATGAATTCATTTTTTTGGTTTAGATGTTCTTTAAAGGAGTTGTTCACCTTTGAATTAACATTTAGTATGATAAAGACAGTGATATTTTTGAAATCATTTATAATTGGTTTTAATTTTTTATTATTTGTGATTTTTCAAGTTAATTTACTTTTTATTCAGCAGCTCTCCAGTTTACCATCTGGTTGCCAGAGTCCAAATTACACTAGCAAACAGGCATTTATTTAAATAAGAGACTGAAATATGAATAAGCGAGAGGGCCTGAAAAACATTTGTAGCCTTACAGAGCATTCGTTTTTCAGACAGGGTCAGTGACCCCTCATTTGAAAGTTGGTAGTTGTAGTCAGAAGAAAAAGGCAAATATTTCAAAATCTATAAAACAGAAAAGATCAATTGAAAAGTTCCTTAGAATTAGCTATTCAATAACGTACTAAATAGTAACTTAATGGTGAACCAACCCTTTCACTGTTGGCTCCAGATTAAATTGATAATTTGTTTTGCCCTTGAGCCAACAATCAGATTAAATGCAGAGCTGTAGCAGTGCTCAGCAGATGGGATAGACTGTCAGGCCTGATGATACTGTATATGAATGAGTCAAAATCGGACTCTGAAAAATTTAAATGGTACAACAACAATGGTTTGTCGTTTGCTGTAGCATAGCATTGTGCATGTGCCTCCATAACATAGAATCATGTTTAACACCGTGGTTATAAAAAAAACTAGAGTAACAAAATACATTTACTTTATGCTAGCTAGAAATCCAAAATGCCTATGCCCTGTTGACATTTATACTTTTGACATTTCAATTGTACCACCTCTGTCTTTAGACAACAGAGCAGGCCACTATGCCGAATTTTCAGTTGCAGGGGATAAATACATTAAAATGTTTTTTAGACAAATGATAATCATTCTTCTTAGAAATAATACTTACATTTTTATTTTCTCTTTCAGGCAGCATTAGCCAGCAAACTGAATCTGAATGAAAATGTGTGCAAATGTTGTGAACTAAAAATGTTATAATCCTTTCTCGGAAAAGTCGTGTTCTGAATCTAGGAGACACAAAGGAAATAAAGTGGAAATATATTAATAGGTACTGTACACCATAAATACACTTTCTGTTTGTCTAAGTAGTGGCAGTGGTTCTGTTTAAGGTGCTGGATGTGAGCGATGTTTTGTAGCAGTTTTATAATGTCAAGACAATATAGAGATTGGAGGTAGAACTTATCTTGTCTCTTTGCTAGTTGCATATAGGTTAAAATATGTGATTTCACAGTTCTCTTCAAATGCTCATAGATTTGCTTATAGATTGAGGTTTTAAATCCAGTAGGGTCTCTTTAATGGAGATTGCCTTGGACAACCCATAATGGTGGAACCAACCAAATCTCAATTGTTTGTTTATAAGTAGTTTAGATTACTTTGCTCCTATCTACAGTAGGTTTATTTTGGGATGGTTTGTTTTAAGTGTGTTTGCCATCAGTAATGTTGGGGATATTGAGGAGCTGGAGACCACTTAAGGTGAAAAGATAAACAAGGTTTATTAATGTGTTCTGCACTCGCAAGAATGGGAAATATGCTTTTTATACCCTTTGACATGGGAATGTTGCAACAAAGTTATGTACTGGGAGTTAAAGGAGGTACATGTGGGTGTAGAGAGGGTATGTAAAATAAAGATACTAGGAGTACATAGTAACTAAACCCCTCTTATACAGGTGGTGCAGGAATAAAGGGTAACATGAAACAACTTCAGGGGGTCATTCATGGGCATCTTAAAACCGTACTGACCACTGAAGGGGCATGAATCTGCAGGTGATGTCTGCCAGGCTGTGGCCACTCAACCAACCAACTGATTTTGTTTAAAGTTTTTACATGGCACAAATGAGATAGGGAGATTTTTTTAAAACAGTGTAAATGTCAGTAACTATATATTAAGGGGCAGATTTATCAAGGGTCGAATTTCGAAGTTAAAAAGCTTCGAAATTCGACCATCGAATTTTTTTGGCCATTTTCGGTCGTAGTAAAATTGTTCGACCATTCGGTGAAATCCTTCAAATCGAACGGTTCGAACGATTTAATCAATCGATTTTCAAAAAAATCCTTCGACTTTGTAAAACATAGGTTCTAGGAGGTCCCCATAGGCTAACATAGCAATTCGGCAGGTTTAAGTCGAAATCAATGTTTTTTAAAGAGACTGTACTTTGATTTTCGAATGGTCGAATATTCGAAGTATTTTCTATTCGAATCGAAATCGAAGTCAAATTTGGTCTATTCGATGGTCGAAGTACCCAAAAAATACTTCAAAATTCAAAGTTTTTTAATTCAAGAATTCACTTTGAACCCTTTGTAAATCTGCCCCTAATCAACTCATTTCTCCGAGTTAATGATTTCTAAGCTATTTTCCGATACATACTAATTAACAAAGTGAGTGGTATTACAACTATTTGTTAATGTAATTACTACTGAAAATGAGAGTTGATCCCTTTCTATTTCCTGGGTCTGACACTTAAGACAATGTAACAGGAGTCTGATCTACCTACTTTATCCAGCTGTTTTTGCAACAGAGATTATAATGTCAGACATACAATTACAAATAACTTTTTAAATGTTTTAAATTAGTGGAAAGTTACTTAAATGTACATAATCTTTTATTATAGGTTTTACGTTCATAACCCTGCTTTAGAACTTTGATTTGCTTTATGACATTGAAAAATAGAACAAATGCCTTCTTTTTCAGAAAAGCTAGTTTAAAGGAGAACTAAACCCCCCAATTAAAAAAAGCCTCTACCTACTAACTTAGATAGTCTCCCCTCCCTGCTTCCCCTCCCCTGCATACTTCAATAGCCCTGAAAATGTCCCTAAAATATTTCTCACCTATCAGTGCAGAGTAAACGCAGCAGAGCTCATGGGCGCCACTTTCCAATTTCTCTTTTGCAATTTCTGGCACTTTTGGTGCATGCGCAGTCTGTACGAACCAGAGGACTGCTCCAATGCACAGATGAAGACCAGCGATCCGAAAGATGGCGCCCACAAGTTCTGCTGCGCTTACTCTGCACTGATAGGTGAGAAATATTTTAAGGACATTTTCATTGCTATTGAAGTATGTGGGGTAAGGTTTTGAGCCGGACAGCCCTGTATTTTGAAGGGCTGCCTGGGTCAAAACTTCCTCCCCGGTTTTCCAAATAAGGAAAACTGGGCAGGGTTCCCTTGATTGACACAGTGATCGGGCAATCGCTGATTGCCGTGTAATAGCCCCTCCCCTTGACGTCACAGCAACTTCCATCTTCATCATGGCCTCGTCCACTGATGTCACAGCCCCACCCCCTGCCCGGTCTCAGCCATACAGAAAGGTGGCAACCCTAGTGTGGGGGGAAGCAGGGGGGGGGACTATCTAGGTTAGTCAGTAGGGCCTAAAAAATTTGCAATTACTCCAAGCAATACTTTGTTGACCACTGCCTGCCATGATCATCTGCTTTCACAATTGCTTCCTTTATGTCCTCTCACCATACTCAAGAGCATTGTTACATCTGGTGTTTAGGGTAGAGCTTGACCCAGTGCCTATCAGGAAACACATGCAATTCTTTCCCTCTTTTAACATATACAGGTATGGGATTCCTCCCTTATCCAGAGACCCATTATCAGAAAACTCTGAATTATGGGTAGGCTCCCATACAGCCCACTATAAGCAAATAATTCTCATTTTTAAAATGATATCCTTTTTCTCTGTAATAAATAAGCACTGGGGATGTGATATCATCTTAGTTACCCAATAAATGTAACATTTGTATACCACCATTGTTATGCAAACAAATTTCCAAATTATAGAAAGACCCATTATTCAGAAAACCCCAGTTCCCAAGCATTCTAGAAATAAGATCCTATACCTTTATTAAAATTGTTCTTGAGGATTTGTCCTGTGCCCTTGGCTCTAACAATCTGCTTTGTAGAACATGACATCACTTAAAATCTGTAATACCATAACTAATTTAAAGGACAAGGAAAGGTATAAATAAATATTAGCTCAATATCATGGATGCTATAAATATGTAGTCTTCCAGATTCCCTAAGGCATCGAACATTAGCACATTTCCATTGGGTTGGCAAAATCTCTCAGGGCAGGGAAAAAGACTACACAGAGGATTAATCTCCATGCATGTTTCTTTCCAGTAAAATGTCCATTTATGCTGTTAGTTGTCAGGAACAGGGTTAGAGATTAAGTTGTGCACATAACGATGGCAGAGACATAAGAACTTCAGGTGGCTAGACTGTTTGGGGGAAATTACTACAGCATTTCAGGAGAGGAACTTTAGCTCTATAATTAGGCAGTGTATATTTAAAATAACTTTCATTCTTCTTTACGTTTATAGTGACATTTCCCCTCCACCAAATTTGGAACCAGCCACTGATTAGAGTTACTGAGGGAGTATTTGTGTGTTTCTGCACTGCCATTGCTCACTTATCACCAAGTGCACTGGGCATGGAGCTGGCACACTTGGACGGAAAGCAGTTTACGTGACATTGTGCATTGGCACTCAACCTTTACGATTGTACATAGATCTTTTTCTTAGGTGACTAATTAGAACATCCAGTCTATGTATAAGTGTAACAGATTGGAGAAAGGTGGCAGACTCTTCTGTCATGTTCTTCTGTCATTCTGTGCGTGGGAGAGTATGAGTGTGTTTTAAAAAATGTATTGATTGAGCAAATATTGACAGGTATTGTATTACTACAAAATCCTTTTTATATCAAATTACATGTTTAATTTGCTAAATTCCTTCCGACATACACAATGTTATCAGTGGCTTAATCAATTTTATTGTTTGCTTTGGTTTGCAAATGTTTGAGCTAAAATATGTGTGAGAAGCTACACAGCAAGAGACAGAAATATTGAAAGAATCTGGCATTGATTTAAAGTTTGATAAGCCGTAACATACTTTTTAAACATGGTTCTTCAACTGTATTGCAATATTTTTTTATCACTTATTTTATAGCAAATGTATAGTAATATACAGTAGAACCCCATTTTACATTTTTCAGGGGACCAGAAAAAAACTATATAAAAACCGGGAAAAATCAAAGAAATGGGTTAAAGTAACTTTTTCATCAAGGACTGAAAGGATTTAAGCACAGGAGTCAGTTTTACTTTGAGATACAATGTTTACTGTATTAATAAGGGTTAAGCATGGCAGCATTAATGTTACACTATGGGGGGGTCTCTGTCGGTCACATACACAATTTAAAGCAAAACGTAATTGATGCAGAACTGTATGAGGTGCAGACTAATTGGAATTATTTACAGGCAGAACTATGGCAAAGTATACATCTGGTTAGTATATTAAACCTCTTTATTTTACAAATAATAACATTCATAGAAGAAAAAAAAAATCAGTTTTCGGGAACATCAGGACAAAATTTTTATGTAAAATAAAGGAAACATTACTTAAAATCAGGGAAACACACCCATTGAAATGCATTATAAATTGGTGGGACCACAAATAAAAAATGTGGAATTAAACAATTGTGTATCCATACTGCTGCTCTATAGCAAAAAAAAAAAAGAGTAAAATGAATACACGTCTTTCTAACCTCCTTACATGTCTATACTTCTGTTTTTTAGTTGCTCGTGTCTCATTTGAACTTTTTAAGCTGTAGAAATTTCTTCAAGAAAAATTACCTCTACTGATGAATTATTTGAGCAGAAATCTTCCAAAAAGTATGGAAAAATTCTGGGAAAAAGGCTACAAACAGGATGGGCATAAAAAGATCCTGGAGAAGGTAAAGATAACAAAAAGGCTACAAACAGGCTACAAACACGATGAACATAAAAAGATTTGGGACAAGGTAGAGAGAACTTTTTCTCACTGAATTGAATCTGATCCATTGTATTAAATGCCCATGTGGCATGGCCTATGTAGGTTACACAAAGAGACCAGTTAAAATCTTGTCTCAAAACATGTCAGTAATGGGCTTGTTCCCTGTTTCTTTTGCCTTGAGTGCCGATACCTGTTTCCTGCTACATTGCTGGGGGAGTGCTTTCTCTCCAGGAGTTTTTGTACCGAGCACAAGTGCTAATAGAGGCCCAGGTGTGCTTGAATACTACTTGAGGAAAACATGTAGATAACAGCATACTGAAATGAAAACTAAATCAGTATTAAAAGCTTATTTTTAAAAGTGTAGCATTCCGGAACTTAAAAAGAAAAAAATGATACGCTGTATGTTCCAAGGCTCAAGCTGATAACAGTAATAACAAATCTTCATAGTCAAATCTTACTGATATGCAGGAGCACTGCCAACTCAACAAGTCCAGGAAATATCTTGTCATGCACAAGCAGAAATACAGCTTAACACCAGTCTTAAGCTGCAACCACTCAAACCTCAATAATCAAGCAACCACCTGGAAGAGGGATGGAACAAAAATTGCTGAAATAAAATGGAACCCGGTTCTGATCCAGACTATGCTGAGGATAGACCAGTATCCAACTATGCTGTATCAACAAAATCTAAATTGATCACATCCACTGCCTCTTCAGTATTCAGATTTCTGCTCATCTCCTCAAAGAAGGCAAATACATTTGTCTGGCAAGATGTATTCACATTAAAGCATGCTGACACAAATTCATAGTGATTTGCAACATATTCAAATATCATATCTGCAACCACAACCTGCAAAAGCTTTCATATCACTCATGTCAAACTAACAGGTCTATTGTTGAGAGTGGGATCTCTTTGTGAAAATTAATTTAAGTGGTTTGACAATCACAGAGCTGAGCTCTCTTAGCTTACTGGTTTACTCTGATATGATCTAGTCTCTTTTAACCCTATAAGTGCCAGCAGAATTTCACATTTTGGTTAGGCGAAATGCCAGTCGTTTTTGAAACATTTTGTGCTTTCTCACTTTAGGGGCATTTTCTGAGGGGAAACCTATAGTTTACCTATAGGGATGTCGCGGACTGTTCGCCTGCGAACTTGTTCGCGCGAACATCGACTGTTCGCGTTCGCCGAATGTTCGCGAACGTCGCGCGACGTTCGCCAATTTGGGTTCGCCTTAGCTGGCGTTTTTTTTTGCCATTTCTCCCCCAGACCAGCAGATACATGGCAGCCAATCAGGAAGCTCTCCCTCCTGGACCACCCCCACACCCCCTGGACCACTCCCCTTCCATATATAAACTGAAGCCCTGCAGCGTTTTTTCATTCTGCCTGTGTGTGCTTGGAAGAGCTAGTGTAGGGAGAGAGCTGTTAGTGATTTGAGGGACAGTTGATAGTAACTTTGCTGGCTAGTAATCTACTTGATACTGCTCTGTATTGTAGGGACAGAACTCTGCAGGGATTTGAGGGACATTTTAGGTTAGGTAGCTTTGCTGACTAGTAATCTACCTTCTACTGCAGTGCTCTGTATGTAGCTGCTGTGGGCAGCTGTCCTGCTGCTGATCTCTCATCTGCTGACTGCTGCCTGTAACCCAATAGTCCTTGTAAGAACTGCTTTTATTTTCTTTTTTGTTTTTTTTACTTTGCTACTGTAAGAGCCCAGTGCTATTAGTCTAGCTGTGTTGGGGAGTGGGACTGGTGTGCTGCTCCTCCTAGTAGTTCACCACTACCAGCACCAACCAGAGTCAAAATTGTTACAAAGTATCTTATTTGCACCTGTTAGCTGTTCTGAGCTCTCTGCCAAAAGCTAATTAAGTTAGAAACTGTTTTTTTTTCTGGCTGTTCAGTGCAGAGAAAAGAGGGACTGGTGTGCTGCTCCTCCTAGTAGTTCACCACCACCAGCACCAACCAGAGTAAAAATTGTTACAAAGTATCTTATTTGCACCTGTTAGCTGTTCTGAGCTCTCTGCCAAAAGCCAATTAAGTTAGAAACTGGTTTTTTTCTGGCTGTTCAGTGCAGAGAAAAGAGGGACTTTCCAGTACAAAAGAGGGACAGGGGGTTGAGTGGTCAAAAGAGGGACAGTTGGGAGGTATGCAAGTGCCACCTAGCTGTGTGAGCTTTTTCACATTCTGTCTAAATAACAATAATAATTCCGTGTCCGTAAACATCACCTGAGTGATGTTTTTACAGCAGCAATAATATATTCCGTATCCACTACTGTATACGTTGCCCTTGCAGGCATTGTTTGCCCAGTCTTTAACCAAGTGCCACCTAGCTGTGTGAGCTTTTTCACATTCCGTGTCCAGAAACATCACCTGAGTGACGTAGTGTGATTTCTGCCCTTTACAGCACAAAACGCAGCGCTGTGTCAACAATGTATTTTTCAGATAAATTTTTGCCCTTGATCCCCCTCTGGCATGCCACTGTCCAGGTCGTTGCACCCTTTAAACAACTTTAAAATCATTTTTCTGGCCAGAAATGTCTTTTCTAGCTTTTAAAATTCGCCTTCCCATTGAAGTCTATGGGGTTTGCGACGTTCGCGAACCGTTCGCATTTTTGACGCAAGTTCGCGAATATGTTCACGAACTTTTTTTCCGACGTTCGCTACATCCCTATTTACCTAGGAAAACTATACATTTTTTTTTCGGGAGAAACTGAGCTTTCTAAATCTGCCTGAGTTTTCATGTATTTCCACCTCTGCAAAAAGATTTATAGTGCTAAATACAAAAAAAAAAGAAAAAATCCTATTTTTCACAATATATGAACTTATACCAGAAAAAATATTTTATTTTACGCATGAAAATCCACTGATTTGGAAAGCCTCATGTCTCTTGAACGTGCCAATACCAGATATGTATAGTTTTAGGCAGATTTAGAGATCTGTACAGCAAAAACTCCCTGCAGTAGATTACCGAATTTTGAAAGCAGAAGGCAGAAAACGGCATACTTTAGATTCCAAGGCCACAAAATCCTGAAACATTAGGTTTACCCCAGAAAACCATATATTTTTGGAAAGTACACATTCTGCTGATTCCAAAATGGGTAACTATGTCTCTCTACTCCTAACTACCAAACATCAAAGCTTGTCTGAACGTAATGGTTTTTATAAATATTTATCAAAATTGTGAAAAATCACTTCAAAGGTTTTATTTTGCTGCTCCGCATATCACGCACTATATTAGATACCATGAAAAAGCACCCTGAATATGATTGCCAGGGTTCCTCCAAACAGTTTGGTGCCCATTGTTCATTAGGGATGTCGCGGACTGTTCGCCGGCGAACTTGTTCGCGCGAACATCGACTGTTCGCGCTCGCCGAATGTTCGCAAACGTCGCGCAACATTCGCCATTTTGGGTTCGCCTTAGCTGGCGCTTTTTTTTGACCTCTCACCCCAGACCAGCAGATACATGGCAGCCAATCAGGAAGCTCTCCCTCCTGGACCACCCCCACACCCCCTGGACCACTCCCCTTCCATATATAAACTGAAGCCCTGCAGCGTTTTTTCATTCTGCCTGTGTGTGCTTGGAAGAGCTAGTGTAGGGAGAGAGCTGTTAGTGATTTGAGGGACAGTTGATAGTAAATTTGCTGGCTAGTAATCTACTTGATACTGCTCTGTATTGGAGGGACAGAACTCTGCAGGGATTTGAGGGACATTTTAGGTTAGGTAGCTTTGCTGGCTAGTAATCTACCTTCTACTGCAGTGCTCTGTATGTAGCTGCTGTGGGCACTGATCTCTTCTGATCTCATCTGCTGACTGCTGTAATAACCCAATAGTCCTTATAAGGACTGCTTTTATTTTCTTTTTTGTTTTTTTACTTTGCTACTATAAGAGCCCAGTGCTATTAGTCTAGCTGTGTTGGGGAGTGGGACTGGTGTGCTACTGTGCTGCTCCTAGTAGTTCAGCAGCACCAACCCGAGTAATTTTTTTTTTTTAATATACATATATATATTTTTTTATTTTACTTATCTGTAACGGGCTCGAAGGCACAGTAATAGTGTAGACCAAAGAGGAGACCAGACCAGGTTCGAGGTACAAAAGGGTTTATCCAAAGAATCGTCAAAAATACAGGCAAAAGGTCAGACCAGGCAGAAGACAAGCAAAATCGAAGAACAGGCAGGAATCGGTACACAGGAATCAAATAGATAATAACACCCAGGAACTCAGTAGCAGGAACCTATAGTTGGGCAAGGATTGGCAGGGGAAGTACGTTTAAATAGTCTCTGAGTTGGCGCCAAATTTTGACGCGCTTGCGTCAGACGCAGACGCCAGCGTCCTCACGTTGACGTCTCGACGCCGGCGCCCGATTCTGACGCCGGCGTCCGTTCCGTCGCCGACGACCAATCCTGGAGTGGGAACAAGGTGAGGTCATAGACCTGTGCCCAGCAGGAGCCATGTGGTGAGGCAGACGGTCGCCATCTTGGACGCCATCTTGGACGCCATCTTGAAGACCAGAAGTAGATTCCATTACATTATCTTACTGTTCTTTAACGTGTCCAGTGCTGTTTGCTGTTCTTCATAGTAGTGCACCAATAGTAGTGCACTTGCAGGCATTATTTGCCAAGTGTGTTCTTCAAACAACTGCCATCTAGCTGTGTGAGCTTTTTCACATTCTGTCTAAATATCAATAATAATACCTTCTCCAGAACCACCACCCGAGTGACGTTTTTCAAGCAGCAATAATATATTCCGTATCCACTGCTGTAGTAGTGTATACGTTGACCTTGTAGGCATTGTTTGCCCAGTGTGTTCTTCAAACAACTGCCATCTAGCTGTGTGAGCTTTTTCACATTCTGTCTAAATATCAATAATAATACCGTCTCCAGAAACACCACCCGAGTGACGTTTTTCAAGCAGCAATAATATATTCCGTATCCACTGCTGTAGTAGTGTATACGTTGACCTTGTAGGCATTGTTTGCCCAGTGTGTTCTTCAAACAACTGCCATCTAGCTGTGTGAGCTTTTTCACATTCTGTCTAAATATCAATAATAATACCGTCTCCAGAAACACCACCTGAGTGACGTTTTTCAAGCAGCAATAATATATTCCGTATCCACTGCTGTAGTAGTGTATACGTTGACCTTGTAGGCATTGTTTGCCCAGTGTGTTCTTCAAACAACTGCCATCTAGCTGTGTGAGCTTTTTCACATTCTGTCTAAATATCAATAATAATACCGTCTCCAGAAACACCACCTGAGTGACGTTTTTCAAGCAGCAATAATATATTCCGTATCCACTGCTGTAGTAGTGTATACGTTGACTTTGTAGGCATTGTTTGCCCAGTGTGTTCTTCAAACAACTGCCATCTAGCTGTGTGAGCTTTTTCACATTCTGTCTAAATATCAATAATAATACCGTCTCCAGAACCACCACCCGAGTGACGTTTTTCAAGCAGCAATAATATATTCCGTATCCACTTCTGTAGTAGTGTATACGTTGACCTTGTAGGCATTGTTTGCCCAGTGTGTTCTTCAAACAACTGCCATCTAGCTGTGTGAGCTTTTTCACATTCTGTCTAAATATCAATAATAATACCGTCTCCAG